>NC_092266.1:35201733-35257947 GCF_036320965.1 Panulirus ornatus
ACGTCAAACCCCTGTATACCACATGACTCCAATTCACTCTATTTCTGCCCTCCTTTCACCCTCCTGCATGTTCAGGCCCCGATCACACAAAATCTTTTTCACTCCATCTTTTCCACCTCCAATTTGGTTCCCTCTTCTCCTCGTTCCCTCCACTCCGACACATATATCCTTCTTGTCAATCTTTCCTCACTAATTCTCTCCATGTGCCCAAACCATTTCAAATACACAATCTTTGCTCTCTCGACCACGCTTTTTTATTTACACACATCTCTCTCAACATTACGTTACTTACTCGATCAAACCACCTCACACCACACATTGTCCTCAATCCATCTCATTTCCAGAACATCCTATCCTCCTGCGCTCAACTCTATCCATAGCCACGCCTCGCAACCATACAGCATTGTATGGGAACCACTATTCCTCAAACATACCCATTTTTGCTTTCGAAAAAATAATGTTCTCGACTTCCACACATTTTTCAAGGCTCCCAATATTTTCGCCCCCTCCCCCACCTATGATCCCTTCCGCTTCCATGGTTCATTCGCTGACTGGATCCACATCCATGATATCTAAAACACTTCACTTCCTCCAGTTTTTCTCCATTCAAACTAACTCCCAATTGACTGACCCTCTCCCCTAATGTACTAATAACCTTGCTCTTATTCTACATTTTACTCTCAACTTTCTTCTTACACACACTTTACCAAACTCTGTACCAGCTTCTGCAGTTTTCACACCGTGTATCAGGCCACCTGGCTGTATCATAGCGAACAACAATTGGACTCACTTCCCAAGCTCTCTCATCCCCAACTGGACTTAATACTTGCCCCCTTTCCAGGACTCTTGCATTTACCTCCTTTTACAACCCATCCATAACAAAATTAAACAACCATGGAGACATTCACACACCCTGCCGCAAAACTACATTCACTGGAGAACCAATCACTTTCCTCTCTTTACACGTAACATGGCCTTACCATCCTCATAAAAAACTTTTCATTTATTATATATATATATATTATATACTATAATACTATATTATATATATTTATATATATATATATTTATATATATATATGTATGGAATGGAACTTGGCTCCTAAGGTGATTTTGTTGTTGGAGTGGGACCTTCCAGCCATTTGTCCACCTTTTCCCTTTTATAGGACATGTGTGGTTGCTTGGGTAGTGTGGCAAAACCTTCGTCTTCATCTTTTTGGGTGCAGGCTTGCAAACCTCGTGGAGTAGTTGTGTGGTTTGATTCTTTGCTGCACCGTCATAGCCATATGGTGTAGCTATTACCCGGGCTGGTGGGTCAGCCACAGCAATAGCTACACCTCTCTCGGATACTGGGATGGTGGACGAGCAGCCTTCCTTTCTTTCCTTGGCTACTGTCTGCCTAAACGACATGGGGTTGTGGTGCAGCATCCTTACTACCACCCAGGTTGGTTGGGCAGTTCTTCATTTGGTTTCTTTGCTACACTCTTCTGGTTGGGGTGGTTGGGCAACTTTCTTTTTTCCCTCTTCTTCGATACAACCTGCCAACCGATTCGTCTGTGGTGGGGTCCGTTTCTTTATGGATACAACCTCTGTATCCAAGCAGGGGATGCCGGGTCAACCTTCGGTTGTAGGTCAAAAGTTATATATAGAATTATGTGGTTATCATTCAGCAGACTGAGGCAATTATCCCTCTTGCCTGCAGAGTTTTGATTTTTTGGAAAGTTCTACGAGATTCTGGTAAGATAAAATGCCATTTGAGAGGGGACGTTGTTTAGGGGACAGACAGGTTCAGTTTAGAGTTGGTTGTGGGTGTCCTTTTACTGTGTCGAATCAGCCAGATGGGTATTTCTTTCACAGTTTTCGTTTAAAGTTTGTTTTTCTAGAAGCATAATCTAGAGCACTATTTTCCATTTGTTTATCCATTTTGTTGTTATAGTTTAGTTTTGTTATTGTTGACTTTGAAATATTTGTTATTATGTTTGTGATCCCGTGAAGCGTCTGACATCTTGCTAGAAGACTTTCTGGTCACAATATTTCTGCACTGGGAGTTGATCGTATTCTTTTATTGCAGGTTTTGTTATTATCTTGCTAGACATTACGGTCTACTTGAGGTTTTCCCAATGCTGTTGAAACATATGACCAGCAACAGGAGTTGGCTTAATAAACTAAATATATTAAACTTTAATAAATCTCTAATCCTAACTACATATCTCAAAAACATACAAATCAAAAAACTAACTAACAATAAAATACAACAAAAAACTTCATTCAACAAAAAAATTAAACAAATAAACACATAATTAAAACACCTAACCAACAATTTCCTAAACAACCCTACACAACTCTACCCAACATAACACCAATAACCCATCATTCCTTTATTTATTAAATTCAATTAATCAAACATACAACAAAAATCATCCCTCCCCCACAAACACACATTACCCCCATTATCCTTGAATCTCCAATTCATATTTCACCCTTCCCACTCTAATTCCAACCCCCCCTTCACTTCTTTTAATTCCCCCCCCCCCCCCCGGTTTCCGGAGCGCCCCCGCCCCCCCCCCCCCCCCCCCCCCCCCCCCCCCCCCCCCCCCCCCCCCCCCCCCCCCCCCCCCCCGCCCGGTGGGCGGGGGGTGGGACCTCATCTTTTCAGTTTTCTTCCGAATACTGATGATGGCCGCATTATTCTGTACGTTATATATTCATTAATATTATATACATATAAACATATTTGTTATATTATAACATAGATATGGAATAATATGGTTTTTATCAATAGCCGGAGGACCATTCCTCCCTCATTGCCTGCAGAGTTCACCAGTTTTCTGGAAGGTTTCTAGAAGATTCTGGTGAGATAATTGCAATTGAGAGGGACGTTGTTATACTTCCATATATCAATGATTTCATTATTTTTGACTTTAGATTAATGATTGATATATAGTTAGATAGTTAGATTGGTTAGATTGATATGAGGCGGATATTTAGATAGGTATAATTGATAGATAAGTTTCATCATTACTGTATCTATGCGCATCTCCTGTTGCTGGGGACATATGTTTCATCCAGCATTGGAAAACCTCCAGTATAGACCTTAATGTAAAGCAAGATGATTAACAAAACCTGCAATAAAAAGAATACGATCAACTCCCCAGTTGCAGAAAAATATTGTGACCAGAATGTCTTCTGCAAGTGTACAGACGATTCAACGGGAATCACAAACATAATATCAAATATCTCAAAGTCACAATAACAAAACTAGTGATCATAATCAAAAACTATAACAACAAAAATGATAAAATCTGGGAAAATAGTGCTCTTGATTATGCCTCTAGGAAAATAGAAACTTTAACGAAAACTGTGAAAAGAAAATACCCATCTGGCTGCTACGACACAGTAAAAAGGGACCATTCCACAACCAAACTTAAACTGGAACCCCCCCCCCCCCCCCATGACTGTCCCTAACATACGTCCTCTCAATGGTATTTATCTTACCAGAATCTCGTAGAACTTTCCTGTAAATAAAGAACCTCTGCAGGCAAGGGGAGGGAATGCCTCTGGCTGACTTTTGATGTAACCACATTATTCTATTCATATACTTTTACCTACAACCGAAGGTTGACGGCCAGCCCAAGGGCTACGAGGTTGTATCCATGAAAAGAAACGGACCCACCAGCAGGAACGAATCGAGTTGGCAGGTTGTATGGAAGAAGAGGAAAAAGAAAGTTGCCCAACCAGAACAACCAGCAAGGGTGTAGCAAAGAAAACGAAAGAAGGCTGCCCAACCAACTGGGTGGTAGTAAGGATGGCTGCTCCACAACCCAGGTGTTAGGCAGACGTAGCCATAGAAGAAAGGTAGCTGCTAGTCACAGCCCAAGGTACAGATGTGAGCGTGTAGCTATGCTGGCGACCCACAGCCCAGGTAATAGCTACGCCCTGATGGTATGTCGGGTGCAGCAAAGAAGCAAACCCCACAACTACTCCACGAGGTTTGCAAGGCCTGCCACCCAAAATGATGAAAGACGAAGGTTGCCACATTCCCAATGCACCACCCACATGTTAGAAAGGGAAAAAGGTGGACAGAATGGCTGGAGGGCCCACTCCAACAACAAATCACTTAGGGGCAAGTCCATCCCTTTATGAATTTTATATATATTATATATATATTTATATTTATATATATATATATATATATATATATATATATTATATGTTGTTGATATTCCTGGTAAATTTAATGGAGGGTATGATTGAGAGGGTGCTCAAGGCATGTACAAGCATCAGATTGGGGGAAGAGCTGTGTGTTTTCAGACGTGGTAGAGGATGGGCGGGATCAGGTGTTTGCTTTGAAGAATGTATGTGAGAAAATACTTAGAAAAGCAAATGGATTTGTATTGTAAGCATTTATGGATTGGAGTAGGCATATGATAGAGTTGTAGAGATGCTCGTGGAAGGTATATTAAGAATATATGGTTTGGGAGGCAAGTTGTTAGAGCAGTGAAAAGTTTTTATCGCGGATGTAAAGGCATGTGTTCGTGTAGGAGAGTGGAAGTGATTGGTTATCAGTGAAATGTATGTTTGCGGCAGGGGGTGTGTGATGTCTCCATGGTTGTTTAATTTGTTTTATGGATGGGGTTGTTAGGGAGTAAATTGCAAGGAGTCTTGGAAGAGGGGCAAGTATGAAGTCTGTTGGGGATGATGTGAGCTTGGGGTTTGGAAGTGTGGCAGTTGTTGTTCGCTGATGATACAAGCGATGGTGGCGGAATCATGTGTGGAAACTGCACGAAGCTGGTGGACGGAGTTTAGTAATAGTGTGTGGAAGAAGAAAGTTTTAAGAGTAAATGTGAATAAGAGCAAGGTTATTAGGTACAGTAGGGTTGAGGGTCAAGTCAATTGGGGAAGTGAGTTTGAATGGAGAAAAACTGGAGGAAGTGAAGTGTTTAGTTTCTGGGAGTGAGATCTGTCAGCGGAATGGAAACCAGGCAGCGGAAAGTGGATCATAGGGTTGGGGGAGGGGGCGGTAATTTTGCGTGCCTTGAAAAATGTGTGGGAAGTCGGACATTATCCCGGAAAAGCAAAAATGGGTTATGTCTTTGAAGGAATTGTAGTTTCCAACAATGTTGTATGGTTGCGAGGCGTGGGCTATGGATAGAGTTGTTGCGCAGAGAGGATGGATGTGCTGAAATGAGTTGTTTGAGGGCACAATGTGGTGGTTGTGAGGTGGTTTGGATCGAGTAAGGGTTAACGGTAAGGGCAAGAGAGATGTGTGGAAAATAAAAAGAGCGTGGTTGAGAGAGCCAGAAGTGGGTGTTTTGAAATGTTTGGGCACATGGAGAGAATGAGTAGGAAAGATTGACCAAGAGGATATATGTGTCGGAGGTGGACGGTTCGAGGAGAAGAGGGAGACCAATTGGGGTGGATAGATGGAGTGAAAGGGATTTTGTGTGATCGGGGGCCTGAACTTGCTGGAGGGTGAAAAAGGAGGGCAAGGAATAGAGTGAATTGGAGCGATGTGGTATACAGGGGTTGACGTGCTGTCGTGGATTGAATCAGGCATGTGAAGCGTCCGGGGTAAACCATGGAACAGTGTGTAGGTCTGTTATTTGGTGTGTGGAGTGGCCGTGTTATGTAAATGTGTATGGGGAGGGTTGGGCCATTTCTTTCGTCTGTTTCCTTGCGCTACCTCGCAAACGCGGGAAGACAGCGCAAAGTATAAAAAAAAAAAGAAAAAAATATATATATAATATTATATATATTATATATATATTATTATATATATATATATATATATTTTTTTTTTTTTTTTATTTTTTTCATTCTATCGCCATTTCCCGCATTAGCGAGGTAGCGTTAAGAACAGAGGACTGGGCCTTAGAGGGAATATCCTCAACCTGGCCCCCTTCTCTGGTTCCTTCTTTGAAAATTAAAAAAATAAAATAAAACGTGAGGGGAGGATTTCCAGCCACCCGCTCCATCCCTCTTTTAGTCGCCTTCTACGACACGCCGGGATTACGTGGGAAGGTATTCTTTCTCCCTTTCCCCAGGGAGATATTATATATATATTATATATTTATATTTTATATGTTTATATATTATATATTTATATATATATATTATATATATATATATACATATATATATTGACGGCTGTCAGGGATTGAATCATGGCATGTGAAGCGTCTGGGGTAAACATGAAAGCTGTGTAGGTATGTTTTTTGCGTGTGTGGCGTTTCTATATACATGTTTATGTGGGTGCCCGTTGAGGCCATTTCTTTGTCTGTTTCTTGCGCTACCTCGCAAACGCGGGAGACAGCGACAAGCAAAAAAAAAAAAAAAAAGTATATATATATATATTTATATATATATATATATTATATATTTATATATATATATCCTTCTGTATGTTTTACTTTCGATATAGAGGAACAGAAGAAAGAGCCCAAGCAAATATAGATTTCGTCAAAGGACATCCTCTCTTTTCTAAACGCTGCCTCGCAAAGATTTTCATTTATTTCAAATTGAAGAAAACACATAACGTATTTTCTATGGGCTGTTTAGCCTCAGTGTAGAGCGTGAGTCGACACACTCAAGGCCGTGGGTCGAGACCCAAACCAGACAATTTTTTGTCTTTATCTTTTTTCATTTTGTCCGCATCACCTGTGTGCAACATTCAGTGTGTTCGTCCAACGTTATAGTGGAAGATCTTCATAATGAATTGGAGGTTTTCGACCTTATTGAAAGGGTCAGGTCCACCAAGAGTCCCTTGAATTCTTCCAGAAGCTTCTGGCGATCCTCCTCTACGACAGAACATGGAGACTTACCCTGTGGTTATTTTGCAGGCTAGTCGGCAACGGTCGGTTAAGCAGTATTTGCCGTGGTAATCTCAGTGCTTTATGTTTACTAGTGCCAGAAAAAATGTTTCTTGGGGTGTAGCTCAGTGGTAGAGCGATCGCTTGGCATGCGAGAGGACCCGGTGTTTCAAACCCCGGCGCTTCCATTTTGTTATGTTGGGAAAATTCATTTTCAGTCTCGTTATTATATATAAGTATATATATTATATATATATATATATATATATATATATATTAACATATATTAAATTATATATATATATATATATATCGTCGATCAGTCAAGTTTAAGCATCGTTGGGTCTGGTTAGAACTTGGAGGGTGACCGTCTGGGAACAACCAGATGCTGTTATCCCTGGGGATAGGGGAAGAAGAATCAAAAAGGAAAGTATACTTGCCACGTATTCCCTGCGTGACGTACTAGGCGACTAAAAGGGTGAGGGAGCGGGAGGCTGGAAATCCTTTACTCTCTTTTTCAATTTTTCAAAGCGGAACAGAGAAGATAAAAAGTTTTTGGGAAAGATGTAACTAATAAAGAATAAGAATGAATGGAAGATCAAGTAGCTGAAACAAGGAAAAATGAAGTTTAAAGGGTGCAAGGGAAAATTTATTCTTAGTAAAGGGAAATTTATATATGTGAGTTTTGTATTGACATGAGAGTGTTTGATAATGAGAGGTTTTAAACATAGAGTTTTATTTAGGAGTATTCAACCCTTTTCCCATGGATAATTAGAGGGAAACCATGGGGAAAACAAACTTTCAAAGCACTTCAAGTCGCTTAACTAATTCGGTAACAGTAGGATGATGTTAGATGGGTTATGAGGAAAGTTAGGATGAAAAGGATTTTGTCAAAAGTTGTAGTGAAGAGAATGTAGTGAAGACGAATTGTGAGAAAAGGGGTTATCAGGTAAAGTTTTTCAGAATGTTATGAAATGAAGATAATGACAAATTTTGTGACACAAAAGAACAATGATGATGGTAGGGTAGAAATAACGGCTATGAAAAAATGAGTTAGCGAGATTAATTTTGAATGGATAGCATTACAAAGGTGTGTCCATCCCAAAAGTTTACACGTCTCGGAAAAAAGTAATCTAAAAATTATTGTCTTTTAAAAAATTTTTTAAATTGTTCCCGGACGAACTAATACCTTGGTTTAGAACATTTTCCCCGCTTGTAGTGATCAAATTACAAAGGTGTTCCATTGCCACAGGTGTATAAGAAATTTTTTTTTTCCCTTAAACACGTTACCAATCCCCACCGTGGATTTTTTATCACTTTCATTAATATATTTCGGGAAATTTTGTCATGTCATCTTTCCATCATACCTTTACATTATTTTCAGATCTAACTTAGCATTATTATTAAGTACATTACGAAACTTTACGGAGATTTTCGGTGTGTTTAAAAAATGGGCGTCTTTCCCATCACATATATAAATTTTTTCATTACCTAATAGCACACTTAACTCCCTATAAAACCACCCCTTTTTACTATCCTCAAGATTATCAAAACTACCCACTTTAAAGGGTTTAACCCATCCTTGAATGCACATATCAGCCTACCAAATATTTTAAAAACTCTCTGACAACCAAAACAAACACAACCATACAAAGGGTTACCCCAAACTAATTTTTTACCCGGGGGATTTTAAGGACATGTACCAACCCTTTTCTCACTAAAAAAAAACATCACCTCATCAGCGATGGTACAAAACGTTCTCGGTCTCCCAAACCCCCTTTGGGATCAAAAAACCCAAAGGGAAAATTTGCTGCCATGTCGGACCGGCTACCTGCGCAGTGGATCCCCTGGTCTTGTTTACCCCCCATATTTTGCACCGGGAAATTTTTGCCCGTGGGTGGATGGCAGGGTTTTTTTTTTGTGGTTTCTCTCTGTCTTCGAAGGGGGTTCCTGGCACTTTTTCACTTGATCATTTGTTGCAAACCCGCTTTGTTTTCGAACAAGTTCTTGAGCGTGATGGCCCCTGGTAGTTTGGGGCAATAAGATGGTGAGGGCGTGCGGTGGTTGTAGGAATACGGGGGAACCATATTCCAGGTGACATGTTCCTCTTTTTGTTTAAACATCCCCGTGAATTTGGGGGAGGTAATGGTTCCCCATAATTTGAAGAGCTGACTACCCCTGTTTAGGCAACAGAAATCCAAAAATTCTTGGATTTAATGTTGTGGTACTTGTCTGGAGGTGGGAAAAGAGGCTCCTGGCATTCCTTACTCATCGAAAAATGGCACAAAGGTCACACTCTGTATGGTCAGTGTTTCAGAAGCAGTGGCCTTGGGGAAATATGGGCACAGTGAATGCCAACAAAACTTCATCTTTCTTTCCTGGGGGGCCTTTATCGAAAGTTTCATCTTGCAAAAACTCAGGTTGATTTTTGTTTTAGACGTTTTCTGGAGGCGCCGTTGTAAACAGTTTTGACTGGGTTGTAATATTTGGTCGACGCAGGTTTTTTTTCACACACGGTAAACCCCCGCCATAGTACACTTCGCCAGCAATTTACTGATTCAAAAAGACTCGAATTGGGTAAAAAACGTAGTAACCTTTGTGAAAGTGGGCACACAGAAGAGGGTGTGTTGGGAAAAGGTTTGGACACTTGGAGAAATGAGTGAGGAAAAATTGAAAAAAGGATGTATTTTCAGAGGGGGAGGGGGAAAAAAGGTAAGCGGGAGACGGGGTTAAGTATATTAAATAAATAGTTTAAATATAGATATTGATTTATCATTAAAATCATCGCTCTTCCCCAATCTGATGCTCTGTACATGCCTTCACCCTCTCAATCAATACCTCCCATATAATTTACAGGAATACTCAACAAACTTATACCTCTGTAATTTGAGCACTCACTCTTATCCCCTTTGCCTTTGTACAATGGCACTATGCACGCATTCCGCCAATCCTCAGGCACCTCACCATGAGTCATACAAACATTAAATAACCTTACCAACCAGTCAACAATACAGTCACCCCCTTATTTAATAAATTCCACTGCAATACCATCCAAACCTGCTGCCTTGCCGGCTTTCATCTTCCGCAAAGCTTTCACTACCTGTTCTCTGTTTACCAAATCATTTTCCCTAACCCTCTCACTTTGCACACCACCTCGACCAAAACACCCTATATCTGCCACTCTATCATCAAACACATTCAACAAACCTTCAAAATACTCACTCCATCTCCTTCTCACATCACCACTACTTGTTATCAACTCCCCATTTGCGCCCTTCACTGAAGTTCCCATTTGCTCCCTTGTCTTACGCACTTTATTTACCTCCTTCCAAAACATCTTTTTATTCTCCCTAAAATTTAATGATACTCTCTCACCCCAACTCTCATTTGCCCTTTTTTTCACCTCTTGCACCTTTCTCTTGACCTCCTGTCTCTTTCTTTTATACATCTCCCACTCAATTTCATTTTTTCCCTGCAAAAA
Source organism: Panulirus ornatus (assembly GCF_036320965.1). Classification (NCBI taxonomy): domain Eukaryota; kingdom Metazoa; phylum Arthropoda; class Malacostraca; order Decapoda; family Palinuridae; genus Panulirus; species Panulirus ornatus. The sequence continues at coordinate 35,212,024 of NC_092266.1, forward strand.
TCGTCCAAATGCCTCTCTCTTCTCTTTCACTAATACTCTTACTTCTTCATCCCACCACTCACTACCCTTTCTAATCAACCCACCTCCCACTCTTCTCATGCCACAAGCATCTTTTGCTTGTTATTATTATCATCATTATTATTATCATATTATTATTATTATTATTATTATTATTATTATTATTATTATTATTATTATTATTATTATTATGATTATTATTATTATTATTATTATTGCTATTATTATTATTATTATTATTATCATTATTATTATTATTATTATTATTATTATTATTATTATTATTATTATCATTATTATTATTATTAGTATTACTATTATCATTATATTATTATCATTACTATTATTATTGTCATTACTATTATCATTATTATTTTCAATATTACTATTATTCTTGCTTTGAAGAATGTATGTGAGAAATACTTAGAAATACAGATGGACTTGTATGTAGCCTTTATGGATCTGGAGAGGGAATAGGATAGGGTGGATACAGATCCTCTGTGGAGAGCAAGTTGCTAGAAGCAGTGAAAAGTTTTTACAAAGGATGTAAGGCATGTGTACGTGTAGGAAGAGAGGAAAGTGGTTGGTTCCTAGTGAATGTCTGTTTGCATCAAGGGTGTGTGATGTCTCATGGTAGTTTGATTTGCTTATGGATTGGGTTGTTAGGGAGGTGAATGCAAGAGTTTTGGAGAGAAGGGCAAGTATACAGTCTGTTGCGGGTGAGAGGGCTTCGGAAGTGTAAGTTCTTGTTTGCTGATGATACAGCGCTGGTGGCTGATTCGGATGCAGAAGCTGGTGACTGAGTTTGGTAAAGTGTGTAAAAGAAGAAAGCTGAGAGTAAATGTGAATAAGAGCAAGGTTATTAGGTTCAGTAGGGTTGAGGGACAAGTCAATTGGGAGGTAAGTTTGAATGGAGAAAAATGAAGAAAGTGAAGTGCTGTAGATACTGGGAGTGGACTTATAGCAGATGGAACGATGGAAGCGGAAGCGAGTCATAGGTTGGGGGAGAGAACGAAGGTTCTGGGAGCGTAGGAGAATGTGTATGTTGGAGGGAAAGAATATTATCTCGAAGAGGAAAAATGGGTATGTTTGAAGGAATAGTGGTTCCAACGATGTTCTATGGTTGCGAGATGTGGGCTATAGATAGGGTTTTGCGGAGAAGGGTGGATGTGTAGGAAATGAGATGTTTGAGGACAATATGTGGTGTGAGGTGGTTTGATTGATTAAGTAATGAAAGGGTAAGAGAGATGTGTGGTAATAAAAAGAGTGTGGTTGAGAGAGCAGAAGAAGCTGTTTTGAAATGGTTTGGTCACATGGAGAGAATGAGTGAGGAAAGATTGACAAAGAGGATATATGTGTCAGAGGTGGAGGGAATGAGGAGAAGTGGGAGACCAAATTGGAGATGGAAGGATGGAGTGAAAAAAGATTTTGAGCGATTGGGGCCTGAACATACAGGAGGGTGAAAGGTGTACAAGGAATAGAGTGAATTGGATCGATGTGGTATACCGGGGTCGACGTGCTATCAATGGATTGAACCAGGGCATGTGAAGCGTCTGGGGTCTGGAAACTCTGTGGGGCCTGGATGTGGAAAGGGAGCTGTGGTTTCGGTGCATTACACATGACAGCTAGAGACTGAGTGTGAATGAATGTGGACTTTGTTGTCTTTTCCTAGAGCCACCTCGCGCGTGCTGGGAGTAGGGGGGGGGGGTCATTTTCATATATGCTGGGGTTGCGATGGGAATAGATAAAGGCAGCAGGTATGGATATGTACATGGGTATATACGTATATGTTTGTGTGTGTGTTTGTATGTATACGTTGAAATGTATAGGTATGTATTTGTGCGTGTGTGGGCGTTTATGTATATACATGCGTATATGGGTGGGTTCGGCCGCTCCTTCGTCTGTTTCCTTACGCTACCTCGCTAACGCGGGAGACAGCGACTAAGTATAATAAAATTATCTTATGGAGGCAAAGGTGAACATTTGTAGAGGTTTTCAGAAGAATGTTGGGGTGAAGAGAGTGGTGCACTAGATGAGACTTGTGAATATGTTATGTACTTCAAAATGTTACAGAAGACTTAAGGAATTTGATGAAACATAATGTTGTTCTGATAGATTATTTGTTTATAAGGACTATATATTGTGTTGAACTTTAATGGTTGTTTAAAACAATGCGTTTCAGCTAGAATCAGTAAAGATTATAAGAAATTCAAATAAGGTGATAAAAACAAATCTATATTATCATAAACATCAGAATATTTTCTCCTCTGGGGATTTAAAAGAAAAACAACACAAGAGAACTAGTTTAAGGCAGGATTATTTTACTTTCGTAACAAACTATATACTATTACGTCCCTTTTCTATCATAAATCTTATGTTCACTTTCAACTAATGTCTTGTATCTATAATAAAAATTCGGTATAGAGATTTGTTGAATGTCCTCCAGCGAGGCGTTGTATGAGTCTTCGTTAGTGAAGTTCATTTCGTGTAATGGATCATGCATTACAAAGTTGTGTCCATCCACACAAGTGTTACACGTCCCAGGTAAAGATATATTCTAGAGATAGTGTATATCTAACATATATATGTGTTTTATAGATATTCATTAAAAGTTTTCCTGAGGGACAATACCTAAAACTTTCGTATCAAAGTTGATCAGTTGTAAGTGATCAAGCATTACAAAGGTGTGTCCATTGCCACAGGTGCTAGTGATCCCGGGCGGGTCAAGGTATTTCACCATCTTTGTTTCCTCAACACTTCTAGTTATATATGTTTCATCCTTGATGTGATCCTTACAATGAGTATTCATTGTTTGTAATTCTCTTCATCCTTATCATAGCATTAATCAGTTGAAGTGCAGAATACTTATATGAAACTGACTACTGTATTCTGTTTGAGACATAATGCTATGAAAGGTGTTACCGGACTCCACTCGTAAGTGGTTATGGTTCACATTCTGGCTTCATGACCTTTAGGTGATAGCCCTTAAATCCAACAACATATATACATCCTGTTATACAACTGATGTTACTGTCTGACGTATGTATGGTGCGGCTTGATGACCTTACCTGCTGATGGTCAAACATGTTATCATGTTGCAAATATCGTGATTTGTATGTTTTGTTGTGTGGCACAGATTCTGGTGTAGATATCTTTAATAACCTTTACCAGTTACTATCCAGTATAGTGAACGATAGACAGACTTACGTGTTACAGACTCCGTATGATAAACACCTGACGAATCTCGACACAAACATTTATCTGTTGGGTAAGATCAGAGAACGAGTCGTCCAGTGGCAGAACATAAACCTACAACATATAACAACAACAACAACAACAACAACAACAACAACAACAACAACAACAGCAACAACAACTGTTATGTGAAGAGCTAGTTATTCAAAGTGAGATGATCACAAGGAAGTTAGGGATATAGAAGAGTAGGAGTGAGGTATAAGCTGGAGGCGGACCCACCCACCGTGGCTGGTGCTATATAGAGCAGTGAGGGATAACACCATATCTTAACCCCTGGTGATGTGTGAGCTTATAAACACTGGTGGTATTTATGGCGGCCACCAACCAGGAAGTAATGTTCACCAGGTATTGCTCTGCTCTACACTGATCCAACAACTACAAGGATAATGTTGTTATAACCTTCTTGATCATGCTGGTTATAGAAGTATTATAGATACATGTTGGTGACACAAGACATTATAATGATGGTTTCCTCTGGTGTCCACAAGTCATCAACTACATACATAACATCAGTCGTAACAACACTATGTATGTAGTCGTGATTACCGTAACATGTGAGTGGCCAGATTGGATGACGTAACGTAGCAATATCAGACTTGATCATTCTCAATTGTTTAGATGGATCATGTAATATTTGGCGTTGCTTCATGTTTTATCAGATGATAAAATGATGGCTGGCCTAATGACCTTCACAAGTCAATGGTCATTAAATCCAACACAGCAACCAACCACTCAGGATGACCAGGAGGGAGCCACCTGGTGCAGACCAAGTGTACCAGCCTGGTGGAGAGGATCAACTGCTCCACCTCAGGATAAGAGCTGCTCAAGTTCTGTAGTGAGGGACACTCCAAGTGGCATGTGAAACTACCAGTCTTAGTTATAAACTACCGCCCGGCTGGCCGGTGGGTGGCTGTGGCCAACATGAACCCAGGGGCTACACACCGCCCACTGACCTGACCACCGGCCGGTGGGTGGCTGTGGCCAACATGAACCCAGGGGCCACAAACACCGCCCACTGACCTGACCACCGGCTGGTGGGTGGCTGTGGCCAACATGAACCCAGGGGCTACACACACACACACACACACACCGCCCACTGACCTGACCACCGGCCGGTGGGTGGCTGTGGCCAACATGAACCCAGGGGCTACACACACACACACACACACACACACACACAGAGCGGCGCCAGGCTGGAGGCGGGGCATCGTGACGTCACAGGCAAGTCCCTCCCCCCGCCAGATCCAAACATGTGTTGTGTCTGGTGATGGCGGTTCAAGATTTCCCACATTTATATTGATCTTTACATTATCATCCACTCCCAAAGTCACCTGGCATTCTTGTGTTTCAACAACAGACGTGATATATGCAACACCAGGCAAACATTGTACCATTATCTGATAGGTTAATTGGTGCACAATCAAGAACCAGTGAATTTCATCGCCGCCATAAGTAAGTAAGGAAGGTGACTTTAATGATGATAAATACGACCTGGTATGGCTGTGTCTACACACTACCGCCATCTGGTCAACATTGTACATACCAACATTTAAACTGTGACATTCAACCACAAGGTTTAAAGTCGCTCATGAAAACGCGAACTTAAAATCTATCCATTTAAATCTACCATTCATCAATCAACATTTAAACACCGTCATTTGAACGTAAACCTTTCAGCTGCGTTATTTTACCAGAGTCCTTTAAGATACGTCATATAAACACAACACTTAAATGTACGTTAAGCTTGTGCAAACCATCAAAGAAGCTCAAACTTTTGAACTAGAATTGTAATGAAAATGCGAACTTTTAACTCTGTCAAATTACAGCTATTGTACAAAATGATTCACTTAATTGACAAATTTTAATGTCAGTTAATTTAACGATATCCTTTGTGGTTCATCTTTGAAACACAAACCTTTAAACTTTGTCTCTAGAACTGAACACAACCATTAAGTTTCATAACTGGAATGGAAATTTGGATAATCTATCAAAATTCGTCATATAACGCGAACTTTTAAATCCTTCCATTCAGTTGGGCCGTTACTTGCCTGGCTGCCATTCATAATATGTCCTTTTATATTGTATGTTGACTACGCTCTCATTCATTCGTCATTTGGATCGTCTCACTGATATTCCATTCATAAACTTCATTCCTAAAGCTTATTTTTGACCACCATGTTGTTTCCTTAAGGTTTATAATTCTTTGTGTATTTAATAATAGAAGATTCAATGGTATTTCTCGTGGTACTGGAATTAGAGTTAATAATGCCATCTCAGTTATTAACTCTAACTCCAGCACCACGAGAAATATCATTGAATCATCTATTACTGAATATACAAAGAATTATAATCTTAATATTAGTGATGGTCTATACAAACTGGATAACTTTAATGTTGATAAAATTAGTAAACAATTCACCTTCTTGTCCACATAATAAGTTTATGATGCGCTTGTTGTCTGTCTTGGACAATCACATGTTTACCATATGGCGTCCTAGCTACGTCTCTTCGTTGTATATCAATTGAGTGTTATATTTCTCTCTTGTGTCTCCCTTGATGATGTGAGTATTACACGACAGTGCACTTGGGAACTTATCGTGTTTATTTTCCTAGTGGACTCATAAGAGTATATTTGATCACGTGCAAAATCGTGATCCTTTCCAATATATATATATATATATATATATATATATATATATATATATATATATATATATATTTTTTTTTTTTTCATACTATTCGCCATTTCCCGCGATAGCGAGGTAGCGTTAAGAACAGAGGACTGGGCCTTTGAGGGAATATCCTCACCTGGCCCCCTTCACTGTTCCTTCTTTGGAAAAATTAAAAAAAAAACGAGAGGGGAGGATTTCCAGCCCCCCGCTCCCTTCCCTTTTAGTCGCCTTCTACGACACGCAGGGAATACGTGGGAAGTATTCATTCTCCCCTATCCCCAGGGATAGTATATATATATATATATATATATATATATATATATATATATATATTCTTTTTCTTTCATACTATTCGCCATTTCCCGCGTCAGCGAGGTAGCGTTAAGAACAGAGGACTGGGCCTCTGAGGAAACATCCTCACCCGGCCCCCTTCTCTGTTTCTTCCTTTGGAATATTAAAAAAAAAAACGAGAGGGGAGGATTTCCAGCCCCCCCGCTCCCTTCCCTTTTAGTTCGCCTTCTACGACACGCAGGGAATACGTGGGAAGTATTCTTTCTCCCCTATCCCCAGGGATAATATATATATATATATATATATATATATATATATATATATATATATATATATATATATATATATATATATATATATATATATATATATGTATATATATATATATATATATATATATATATATATATATATATATATATATATATATATATATATATATATATATCCTTCAGTATGTTTACTTTCGATAATGAGGAACAGAAGAATAAGCCAAGAAAGTAAATTTCGTCAAAGACATCTCTTTTCTTAACGCTGCCTCGCAAAGATTTTCATTAATTCAAATTGAAGAAACAGACGTATTTTTCTATTGTCTGGTTAGCTCAGTGGTAGAGGGTGAGTCTGACACAATCAAGGTCGTGGGTTCGAGACCCACACCAGACATAATTTTGGTCTTTTTCTTGTTTCATTTTGTCCGCATCACATGTGTGCAACATTCAGTATGTTCGTCCAACGTTATAGTGAAGATCTTCACAATAAATTGGGGTTTTCGACCTTATCTGAAAGGGTCAGGTCCACCAAGACGTCCTTGAAATCTTCCAGAAGCTTCTGGCGATCCTCCTCCAACTGCTGGGCACATCAGAGTTAACATGGGCCGGACATCGGTTGTGGAACGACTTAATCTGCTTCCGGTAGTTAGCAGGGATGATAATGAGGGCTCTGACCTCATACCAGGTCAGCTTAGTTCCAGTCTATTACTTAGTTCCAGTCTATTGCTTATTTCCAGTCTATTGCTCTGTTCCAGTCTATTGCTTAGTTCCAGTTTATTACATAGTTCCAGTCTATTGCTTAGTTCCAGTCTATTGCTTAGTTCCAGTCTATTGCAACGACAATAAAAAAGTAAAACTCATTTCTTCGTGGAAAATTGAGAGGAAAACACGACAGCAACATGGAGATTTACCCTATGGTTATTTTGCCGGCTAGTCGGCAACGGTTGGTCAAACAGTATTTTGCCGTGGTAATCTCAGTGCTTCATATAATACTATGTCACAAAATATGTTCTTGGGGGCGTAGCTCAGTGGTAGAGCACTCGCTTGGCATGCGAGAGGTCCCGGGTTCAAACCCCGGCGCTTCCATTTTTTATTTGGGAAATTCATTGTTTTCAGTCTTGTATATATATATATATATATATATATATATATATATATACATATATATATATATATATATATATATATATATATATATATATATATATATATATATATATCGTCCGATCAGGGAAGTTAAGCAACGTTGGGTCTGGTTAGTACTTGGATGGGTGACCGTCTGGGAACACCAGATGCTGTTATCCCTGGTGATAGGGAAGAAAGTATACTTGCCACGTATTCCCTGCGTGTCGTACAAGGCGACTAAAAGGGGAGGGAGCAGAAGGCCGGAAATCCTTTACTCTCATTTTCAATTTTCCAAAAGACGGAACAGAGAAGATATAAAGATATTGTAAAGATGTAACTAATATAAGATATAAGAATGAATGGAAGATATGGATGTAGCTGAAACAAGGAGTAATGAAGATTAAGGTGCAATGAAAATCATTCTGTGGTGAAGATAAATGTATATGTTAAAATTTTATATTGAACATCAAGAAGTAATGATAATGATGAGAGTGTAGTGACGATGAGGGTTTAGTTAGGGAGTGGCGACAATTGCCTTTACAATGATAATAAGGAGGTAACACAATGAGGAACACAAACTTTCCAAAGCTACGTTCAAGTCAGACATTGAACTAAGTTCGGTAAACAGAAGGATGATGTTAAGATGAGAGTGTAGTGAGGAAGAGTATAGTGATGATAAGGATATTGTCAAGATAGGTTGTAGTGAAGATACGAATGTAGTGAAGATACGAATGTAGTAGAGATAAGGGTTATTAAAGAGTAAAGTTTATTCAAAATGAGTATGTAGTGAAGATAAGAACTATTTCTAGTGAACATCAGGGAGTACAATGATAATGGTATGGTAGAAATAACGGAGTCGTGAAGAAGACGGTATAGTGAAGATATAATTAAATGAAAATAACCTAGTAGTGAAGATACACGTTAGTGAATATGAGGTTGTAGTGAACTTAACCTTATTGACCTGATCCCCAAATCCTCCAAAATACGTTCAAGGGCGGATCCAAAGCCAACCTAAAAGGCTATTTGCACTATTTCCCTGCAAAACTCGTCCAAATGCCTCTCTTCTCTTTTACTAATATATATATATATATATATATATATATATATATATATATATATATATATATATATATATATATATATATATATATATATATATATATTAGTAAAAGAGAAGAGACGCATTTGGAAGAGTTTTGCAGGGAAATAGTGCAAATGACTGGGAGATGTATAAGAGAAGGAGGCAAGAGGTCAAGAGATAGGTGCAAGACACAGAAATAGAACATATACATGGAACAATCACACAGGCAGCTGACGCCTCTATCCCAACATCTTCATTTACCTCAAGATACTCCTTCTTCCTTTCTCCCAAAACAACCAGACTCCTCTCGTGCTACCGTCGACGCTTTGAACATAACAGACATCGTTTGGGCCTAGTACGGTGGGACCTCACATCCCTACAAAACCACACACTCAACAGCCTTCTAGAAGACCACAATAGACACTGGAAATCTCTCATCACCACAACAGATCAACACCGAATTAAATCTCCTCAAGAGTTTTGGAGCAGAACCCGGAAACTCAAAGGAATACCAAAAACAGACTTCAATCGGCTAAATGACGACAACACTCTGCACCATAACCCACAAGACATCGCGAACATTTTTCAAAAACACTGGGAAGGTATCTTTCACCCTCAACCCCCCCCCCCCCTACCCCCCACCGTCCCCACCCTCTGGCGTACGACCAATCGCTTCACATGACCACCTTCTCACAACTCCCATAAGAACGAGCGAGGTCAAATTCCTCCTCTTCAAATCGCACAAAGTATCCCCAGGTAACTCAGGCATTGGTTACCAGCTACTTACACATCTCCCTGACAACACTATTAAAGCCATCACCTTCCTCTTCAACGCGGCACTAGCCTCTGGCTATTTTACCGCGGCCTTCAAAACAGCAACAACCACAATGATACCTAAACCCAACAAATCCAATAGGGACCCAGTGAACTACAGACCCATCAGCATACTTGAGTCCATTGGGAAGACATTTGAAAGAATCTTAAACAACAGACTTAGACAACACCTAACATACAACAACCTACTCTCACACAAACAGTTTGGCTTTCGTCAACATCATACTTCTTCCTCAATGCCGGTGTACCTCAAGGCTCCGTGCTGGCCCCTACTCTTTACACACTCTACTCAAATGATCTTTCCAGTCCTATACACCTGGACTCCATCACTCTCCAATATGCAGATGATATTACTCAACTGATCAGAGCCGTAACCCTCACACACTTAATCAGCAGAACCCAACAGGAAATTGACAACGTTTGGCTTTGGGAGTTAAAATGGAGGATTAAATCAAATCCTGCCAAATTCAACATATCTTACTTTAACGTACGTCAGAGATACAACATAAGTAATGTCTACCTACACTCCCGTATACACCGTCATTTAGCCATTCCCATCTCAAACACCAACCCTGTCCTTGGCCTAAGTTATGATGTATACCTGAGAATGAACCGATATGTTCAGTGTATAGCGGTTATTGCGAGAGCAGAGCTCGAGAAATTGTATAGATTTAGAGAGGTGCAATTCAAAACCAAATTGCACCTCTACAAAGCATTAATACGACCACTTATCATTTATGCCCCTTCAGCTCTCGAACTCGGAGCCAAATCCAACATCCATGCACTCCAAATACGTAATTCAGAACAATGCTCTACGTTGGGCTTTTAACATCAAATGGCACGAGTTCATCAGAAACACAGAACTTCACGAGAGAGCACGAATCCCTCCTCTAAACATCTACTGGAGGAAATTGTTTGAAAGACAAGTAGAGCGATTTCAAATACATCATACTCACTGGATTGATTACTTCAACAATCTCCTGGGTATAGACCACCCAGGTAACATGTTTAATATACAACCTGGACAACATCCAGTGATCATATATTAAAAACTAAAAACCACTATAGATCTTGCTGCTAAGTCCGTGCGGGGAACGCCTTGGTCAAATCAGTGTCCATCAACCAGAGATACGATCCATCTCCTCCTATATCCTTATTAAAAAGAAAAATTAATAGATAAATAGATAAATGAATAAATAAATGAATAAATAGATAAATAAATAAATGAAAAATAAATCTATGAAAAGAATATCAATAAAAAAACAAATAGAAGAAAACAAACTCGCCCTCCACTTATTATCTCTGCCCTACTTATTCGATTATTCCTATGCAAGCTGGGTTAAGCCCTGGCTCTTTTCCTCCCTCTAAAATTCACTTCCTCTAACAAATCTTGCTCTTCCCCCCCTTCCTCTCTTTTCCCGCTCTTCCTTGGAAGGGACTTTTCTATCATCATTCCTCATCATCATCACCAAACTAGTATGATTGGAGGGAACCTACAAAATTAAGCAAAGTTCTTTTGCTTCTCTTTACTTTTTCGTGTTGATCCTGGCATTAGTATTTACTGAAGATTCAGTGTCTTGTATTATGTCATACAGAATCACACAGGTACTATTCAGTTTCTAGGTCCACTGGTTTAACAAAGTTGGAGGAGGAGCAACACTAGAGTTTCTGATGGACGCACTGGTGTAAAACTTGAGTGGGGTAGACCGTAAGCGAGGTACGGCCTCCAGTAGTTTCAGTAAATGATCGTAAGTGTAGGGTAGACCCTCCAGGCCCAACTGAACTGTGTCCCTCACGATGTGGACCCCGCGGGGAGTCGTGAGAAGGGCGCCTGGAACTGCCATGGTGTCATATACAGGAAGACACCAGAAGGACATGAGAAGGAAGAACCTGGAAAATGATAAACTTAGCAACTTCTTAAAGGCGAAGTCTTAATGAATACTGATGTGTGTGTGGTGGTGTTGTGAGGGTGATGGTGATGTGAGGGTGGTGGTGATGTGAGGGTGATGGTGTGGGGACAGACTAAACAGTGGTAGAAGGTGGTTGGCTTACATTGTTTGGAGGTTGAGGAGTGTTGTCTGGTGTGGGACCGGGATGATGATGATGATGATCATGTTCACAATAATGTACAACTTTCAAGTGGTCCTCATGTTCTTCACGAATGTCACTTGTATTTAGATGTCGGACCCTAACCTTATGTCCTTTAAATGAGCTAAGACTCTATAGGGTCCAGAACATTTTGGGTCAAGTTTACGATCCTCACTTGTAGAGTTAAATTCCTCCACCATTACCAAGAGTCCGGGAGCCACCGTTAATGGTTTGGTCGATTTATTAGCCTGATCCGTGAAGGTTGTAGTGGCTTCAACTAGATTTTCCTTGATCCTTTGATGAATCAGTTGAGTCATGCGATATTTTTCCGCTACAACTGATCTCTGGACCGCTGGACATGAAGGAGGGGACGCTATTATGTCATACCGCAACACTTTATCAAAGCCGTGTAAGGCGTGGAAGGGTGCGTCTCCAATTGACTTATGATATGCAGAGTTTAATGAACATTGGACATCAGACAGGTACTCACTCCATTCATCATGATCAAAATTAATGTTGGTGGGAAGACGCTGGAGGATCTTACGGTTCAACCTTTCTGCCAGGCCATTCGAGGCTGGGTGATGTGCCATTATATTACATTTACTTATGTTATACAATTTACAGAGTTCTTCTAATAATGAGTTATTAAATTCCCCACAATTATCTGTGACTAAAATCTTCGGCGCATTATGTCTGTCTAAGATATGTTTTTGAACGCCTTAGCGACCGTGGCTGTCTTTATTTTGAACTGGAACTAATTCACAATATCTCGTGAAGGCATCAGTAATTACTAAGATGTATCTGTAACCTGCCATGGACCTAGGAAAACCTCCTGATATGTCCATATGAACTCTTTCCCATGGGTATGAAGGTAAAGGATATTTCAACACAGTTTGCGGGGTAGTGGGACTTCCCATGTGAGTGTTACAGGTTTGGCACCTCCAAATATTATCTGTAATGTTTTTCTGCATTCATGACCAAAAATACCTCAAACGAGTTTGCTTATAACATCTATCTGCGCCTGGGTGTGCGGCCTGGGTTGAATCATGTGCTAACTTCAAGAAATCCCGTACTAATGCTGTTGGAATGATTGTTTAACAACACGGGCGAGCACTCTTAATTTCGCGTCCCTGCACAAGACTCCCTCACTGTGCTAAATACAATTCTCTGACTGGAACAACTGTTTTAGCATCCAAGGAAGATCTCATACCCTCTAGGAATTCTATGACAGGACCCCAGACTGGGTCATCCTGTTGATGCTGTCTCAACCTCTCTACATCAAAATCCACGAGGCTATTATTTACAGTGACTGCACCCACTCTGCGGGAAAGCGCGTCTACAGCTACATTGGATGAGCCAGAAACAAAACGAAAATCTGGGTCAATTGCTTGTGGAGTTAAAAATCGTCTTTGAAACTTTCTTGTACGTTCTTGTCTTTGAAAATACCTACCAGTGCTCTGTGATCTGTATAAACTGTAATAGGGTAACCATATATGTATTCCTTAAAATGTTTGAGTGCCCAAACAACTGCAAGGCCTTCTAACTCAGTTATTGAGTATTTCGATTCCGTCTTTGAACATGAATGGCTCGCATAGGCTATGGGTAAAAGTCTACCCCTATTTGACTCCTGCATAAGTACAGCTCCAAGACCCTGTTTAAAAGCATCTGTGTGCAAAATGAAGGGTTTCTCAAAGTTGGGAAATCGAAGGGTAGGCGCCTCGATCAAGTGTTGCTTGAGTAAGTTAAATGCACTGTAGACCACTGGAATGTAACTTCCTGTTTCAGAAATGAAGTGAGGGGGTTTGTGATCTTCGTGAAACTAGCAATAAATCTTCGATAATATCTTGCTGAACTAAGGAAGGATTTGACCTTGTTTGTTGTGGAAGGGACTGGCCATTCTACAATTGTTTTGACTTTATCTGCATTAGGTTGAATACCGTGTTCATCAACGGTGTGACCTAAGTAATTAATTCTTCTCTGTAGAAAGGAACATCTGGATAACTTGCCTTTTAGGTTCGCATCCTTAAGTCGTAGAAATACTCTCTCAAGACTTTTGAAATGAGAAGCAATATCTGGAGACATGACAATTATATCATCAAGATAGACCAATACTTCTTTGCCCAACATGTGACGACAAATGTTAGTCATTAACCTTGAGAAGGTGATCACCGGTGAGGAATGAAGACCGAAGGGCATGATGCATATGAACTGCCAATGACCATCTGGCGTACTGAACACAGTCAGGGGGCGGCTTTCCTCTGACAAGGGAATCTGCCAAAATCCACTCAATAAATCCAAAGTTGAAAATACCTTATTGTTACCGAGGCTATGAAGAAGCTCTGATACCACTGGTAATGGGAAACCATCTTTCAAAGTGACCTTGTTGTTGAGTTTTCTAAAATCTATGACCGGTCTAAAAGTTCCTTCCTTTTTCGGAACGATCAGATGTGGTAAATTCCATGGTGATCGTGATTCCTCTATAACCTTATCTTTCAACATGTCCTGGACAAGTTTGTTTGCTATGTCTCTGTGCGCGTGTGTGTGGCAATCGATAGGCTGGGACGTCAATGGAACGTGTGTTTTTCTCTAAGTTAATAATGTGAACATCCAAATGAGTTCTACCGAGTGGTTCTCCTGATAAGGCAATAGTAGACCTATACTGGTTAAGTAAGTCTGTTAACTGGTCAACATGTTTGGTTAATCCTACCTTGGATATCATGTCAGGGGTGATGGTGGGGAGCTGACTCGAGCCGTGCACTGCTGAGTCTGGGGTAGGAGGAGTAGGTGGTGGTGGGTTAATGGAATGTGAGACTAGACGGATATTAAACTCATGCAACTCCTCGTCTTGAATTCCGGACTTCAAAACAAAGAATTCCACAAGCTTGGCCCCTCTACGGAGACGGACAGGAGTGGGTCCCGTATTGGCAATGTATATGGTGACCTCTCCATCTGCGGTCTCATGAATAGAGGCGTCCATCATGGATAGTCGTGTGACAGTTAGTGATGAAGGTTCAGCAACTACTCTTAGTGTGAGATCACCCTGACTATGTCTGAGTCCATGATCATTCATCCATGTTCGAGAAAGTGAGAGAGGAACCTTCGTTAATGTGTTACTATGCAGAGTCATGTTGGTTCTCAGTTTACCAGGGCAATGATGAGTAGAAAAGAAAAAAGGATGCGTATTGTCTACCGTGAAGCAGGACGTGGGAGCACATGTATTAATGACTCTGACTGAGTGAGAACTCATCTCTGACAATGGCAGGAACGTATTATCAACACAAACCACATGATAAATAGGACAGATCTTATGTTGTGCCACACATAGAGTGGCGTCCTAGTAACAAGTTAGCAGGAAAAGTTACACCACGAACAATGTAAGGGGTGACGGTCATGACCGAGTCGCCTATGTGAATGTTCATTTTAATAGTGCCCCTTACGTCGAGATTTTCATTTGAGATACTTTGAAGGGATGGGTAAAAGTCCGAGCATTGAACAAGTTGAGTGCGCCCCATTAATGGTTGAATAAAATCATAATGAATGACATCTGCTTCCGTGCCGCTGTCTAGAAAGATTGTGATTGGCTTATCCTGGAAAGAACCCACTAAATCGAAACTTGTAATGTGAGAAAATGGCGAAGAACGAAAATGTCTTAAGAGTTCCTTATGTGATGGAGTCTTGTCATGAGCGAGAGATTGTCATTGTTGATAATGACATGATGAACCTGTGTTAGGTGACGTCTGTCTAGCTAATGCTCGACATTCCGCTGAAGTGTGTCTAGCGTTGCTATGATATGAACACCTGCTTGGTGGTGTTGGGCGCGAGCGGGTGAAGGTCAGCCTGATGTCTGACTGGAGGAAATCATGACTAGGTCGGCAGAATTGTGACGACCGAGGCTGTGATGACATGGGTCGTTGACTGCGTTTGTTGTTCTGGTCGAGGCTCACGTGAGAATGAGTCCCATGTGTAAGGACACACATTCGCTTTATGTCCTGGTTGGCCACACCGGAAGCACGTCACTTTATGTGAGTGTTTGTCATCACTGAATCGCTGTATTTGACCATGAGAAGAATGATTGTGTTGACCACTAGAATGTTACGTAACACTTTGGGAAGCCGACACTCTCCCCAGTGTCTTGGTGTTGGAATATCCACATTTCTTTTGAGTGTAATTCAACACTTTTGTTACCGAACCACAATGATGGGTCGATGTTCTCATTAAGTAACCGTCGTCTTACGTCTGGAGGTCAGGTCATTGAGAATGAAGGTTATGTGTAATAAACGCATGAGTGTTTGCACATGAGTTTCAGGATTCATCATGGCCGATATCCAGGGTAAGGATTCATAAGCCTGCCTAACTAATCTCATTCTTCCATGTAAGGTACTCCAGTGATCAGGGACTGACGTATCATCCAAGTATGTTGTGTTAAGAGCACGTAAAAGGACGTGTAGTAAACTATCTGAGAATGATTCCTCACAACCTGATGTAAACAACGTTTTAAATTCCTCCCAAGATGTACAGTTTCCAATGTCATCTGAGTCATAGACAACCCTAGCTTAATTGTTAGGCTGGTGGAAATCAATGAGATTTTTAGCAGCCGATATAAGCGGTCTGTCTCCTGAATCACCATTATGTTCAACAATGTCCTCTGCATTTCTGATCCACCGATTAAAATTTGACAGTTTACCATCAAATAACTCGTGTGGTTCCCTAGCTTGTTTTAGTGTGAAAACTGTTCTTTGTGAAGGATTTGATTGTCCTGAGTTTTTGTGATGTGGCGGGGGAGGTGGGTGTGGGTGTGGTAACGTGTGAGAAGGTTTCTGTGGGTCATCTGTGTCACCAGAATCTGTCAAAACAACTTTGTGTAACGTCGCCATTTTAGAAGGCTGGTTCCGTTTATAATAAGGGATTCTAGGTAAATTCCTAAGTACATATGAACCTTTACGATTACCGCGTGGAATATCTTCGGACATGTAATACAATCTGACTTAAAGTGTTTAAGTAATAATCCAATCGGAAAAATCAAAATACAATTAACACAATTGTCCTAATCCAAAATACATAACGTGAATATCATTTAAAAATATTATGATGAAATTAAGGCAATAAAAAGGCTGGCATAACAATATAACATATCAATGCAAGATTCTGTATGTGAAAGTAATCATCGCTAAAAACAATAGTACCAATGTATGAAAACATAAGAAAGAATATATGCAAGGATAACTGAAAACATATTAATTTGCTAAACTACAAAGATGAATAATCATATTACCTAAAGTATATAGATGTCTATATTTATAGACTAAGAACTAGTATCACACAAAAGAAGCATATCTCACAGAGTGAACCATTTTGACATATTTCTTATAAGAATGTTAGATTCGCTCACGAAGACGTCTTGGGTGTAGCGTAGCGAGGTGGAGACGTGTGCAGAGTAGCGGCTCGCCGAGTGTAGCGAGGTGAAGACGTGTGCAGAGTAGCGGCTCGCTGAGTGTAGCGAGGTGAAGATGTGTGCAGAGTAGCGGCTGGCTGAGTGTAGCGAGGTGAAGATGTGTGCAGAGTAGCGGCTCGCTGGGTGTAGCGAGGTGGAGACGTGTGCAGAGTAGCGGCTGGCTGGGTGTAGCGAGGTGAAGATGTGTGCAGAGTAGCGACTCGCTGGGTGTAGCGAGGTGAAGATGTGTGCAGAGTAGCGACTCGCTAGCAGGAAAGTTGAGTGAGCGACAAGGGCTGGACCACGCGATGCTGACGCGTCTCTGGAGCGGTTGACAAGATGACCTCCACGTTGGTGTTGGCAGGATGGCTGACCTTGCTTGACACGTCTGGATGTGATGACAACACTGCACGGCGGTGGCGCTGTCTTGACGCCCTTGCAAGCGACACAGTGTCAGCAATGCAATAAAGACGTATCTTTACTGCATTGAGGTACGGGTGATGGAGCACGCAGCCGGCCGTGGGTTCCGCCCTTAACGTCCACATGAGGGAGCACCAGGACTGTGTCAGGTAGGCTTGTATGACTGCTGGCAACACCAGACGTAGAAATATGAAGTAGATGTGACGGTCGTGTGTGGTCACGTGGGTTCTTACGTCACTGCCACCATTTGTAAGGTTGAGTTGAGAGGAAGGAAATCAGGTCTTCTTCGTCTGTGGTACTCAATGAAGATCAGGCGGCCTTTGTAGATTTATTACAACAAAACGTGTACGTCCATCTGTAGTACTCTGGGCTATAGTCTTATGACACACTACGACACACTCTAGTGAACAGTGTGACGATGCTGGCCAGTGTGTCCCCTCAGGTCACACTGGCAGGGGTTATATTGGAGTCCGTCATCACCCATTCAACAACATGTTCAAATAACAGATCAGCTCTTACGTGTTCAAATAACAGATCAGCTCTTACGTGTTCAAACATCCTGATTAACAGTAGCCCGTGGGAACAGTGAGCCCGTGGCAACATGCATCTAACTCTATGTAACTCACAGTAAAATGATAATAACAAATACCTAATGAAAAATTAATGATAGTGTGCGTGAGTCTGACAGCTGTGTCTGGTGATGTAGCCGAAGAGGTGAAGTTTGAAGTTGTGACTGATGGAGTAGCCGAAGAGGTGAAGTCTGAAGTTGTGACTGATGATGTGGCCGAAGAGGTGAAGTCTGAAGTTGTGACTGATGATGTAGCCGAAGAGGTGAAGTCTGAAGTTTTGACAGATGATGTAGCCGAAGAGGTGAAGTCTGAAGTTGTGACTAATGGAGTAGCCGAAGAGGTGAAGTCTGAAGTTGTGACTGATTGAGTAGCCGAAGAGGTGAAGTCTGAAGTTGTGACTGATGATGTAGCGGAAGAGGTGAAGTCTGAAGTTGTGACTGATGATGTAGCCGAAGAGGTGAAGTCTGAAGTTGTGACAGATGATGTAGCCGAAGAGGTGAAGTCTGAAGTTGTGACAGATGATGTAGCCGAAGAGGCGAAGTCTGAAGTTGTGACTGATGGAGTAGCGGAAGAGGTGAAGTCTGAAGTTGTGACTGATGATGTAGCCGAAGAGGTGAAGTCTGAAGTTGTGACAGATGATGTAGCCGAAGAGGTGAAGTCTGAAGTTGTGACTGATGATGTAGCCGAAGAGGCGAAGTCTGAAGTTGTGACTGATGGAGTAGCGGAAGAGGTGAAGTCTGAAGTTGTGATTGATGATGTAGCCGAAAAGGTGAAGTCTGAAGTTGTGACAGATGATGTAGCCGAAGAGGTGAAGTCTGAAGTTGTGACTGATGATGTGGCCGAAAAGTTGAAGTCTGAAGTTGTGACTGATGATGTAGCCGAAGAGGTGAAGTCTGAAGTTGTGGCTGATGATGTAGCCGAAAAGGTGAAGTCTGAAGTTGTGACTGATGGAGTAGCCGAAAAGGTGAAGTCTGAAGTTGTGACGGATGATGTAGCCGAAGAGGTGAAGTCTGAAGTTGTGACTGACGGAGTAGCCGAAGAGGTGAAGTCTGAAGTTGTGACTGATGATGTAGCCGAAGAGGTGAAGTCTGAAGTTGTGACTGATGATGTGGCCGAAGAGGTGAAGTCTGAAGTTGTGACAGATGATGTAGCCGAAGAGGTGAAGTCTGAAGTTGTGACAGATGATGTAGCCGAAGAGGTGAAGTCTGAAGTTGTGACAGATGATGTAGCCGAAGAGGCGAAGTCTGAAGTTGTGACTGATGGAGTAGCGGAAGAGGTGAAGTCTGAAGTTGTGACTGATGATGTAGCCGAAGAGGTGAAGACTGAAGTTGTGACAGATGATGTAGCCGAAGAGGTGAAGTCTGAAGTTGTTACTGATGGAGTAGCCGAAGAGGTGAAGTCTGAAGTTGTGAGTGATGGAGTAGCCGAAGAGGTGAAGTCTGAAGTTTTGACAGATGATGTAGCCGAAGAGGTGAAGTCTGAAGTTGTGACTGATGATGTAGCCGAAAAGGTGAAGTCTGAAGTTGTGACTGATGGAGTAGCCGAAGAGGTGAAGTCTGAAATTGTGACTGATGGAGTAGCCGAATAGGTGAAGTCTGAAGTTGTGATAGATGATGTAGCCGAAGAGGTGAAGTCTGAAGTTGTGACTGATGATGTAGCCGAAGAGGTGAAGTCTGAAGTTGTGACTGATGATGTGGCCGAAAAGTTGTAGTCTGAAGTTGTGACTGATGATGTAGCCGAACAGGTGAAGTCTGAAGTTGTGGCTGATGATGTAGCCGAAAAGGTGAAGTCTGAAGTTGTGACAGATGATGTAGCCGAAGAGGTGAAGTCTGAAGTTGTGACTGATGGAGTAGCCTAAAAGGTGAAGTCTGAAGTTGTGATTGATGATGTAGCCGAAGAGGTGAAGTCTGAAGTTGTGACTGATGATGTGGCCGAAGAGGTGAAGTCTGAAGTTGTGACAGATGATGTAGCCGAAGAGGTGAAGTCTGAAGTTGTGACAGATGATGTAGCCGAAGAGGTGAAGTCTGAAGTTGTGACTGATGGAATAGCGGAGGAGGTGAAGTCTGAAGTTGTGACTGATGATGTGGCCCAAAAGGTGAAGTCTGAAGCTGTAATGTCTGGTGATGACTTGGCGGAAGATAGCGAGGGGTTCTGGCGTCTTGACTGATAGCCCAATGAAGGCTGTGGAGTCTGGTGACCCAACTGTCTCCGGGAATGTGTGGGGATGTGCCATATTATTACTGCATATTTCTATATAACGAGATATCAAGATCAATTGTAAATAACTATTTCATTCAGCTATCCAAATCATCCCTGGCTATATCCCACCATATACAGTCATCCATGGCTATATCCAACCATGAACAGTCACCCATGGCTATATCCCACCATGGACAGTCATCCATGGCTATATCCCACCATGGACAGTCATCCATGGCTATATCCACCATGGACAGTCATCCATGGCTATATCCCACCATGGACAGTCATCCATGGCTATATCCACCATGGACAGTCATCCATGGCTATATCCACCATGGACAGTCATCCATGGCTATATCCCACCATGGACAGTCATCCATGGCTATATCCCACCATGGACAGTCATCCATGGCTATATCCACCATGGACAGTCAGTCATCCATGGTAAAATGCCTTTGTCAGTGGCGAGGGAGGATGACATGGTCAGGGTGTAGTGTCGGGGCCCCAGTGGGGGATGGGGGCCCCACAAGAGGTGATGATAGTAATAATGATAATTATGATATTGATATTAATGATAATAATATCATTAATGATAATGAAAAGACTAATGATATCAATAACATATTGATATATATGTATATATGGTGAATGATGATAATAATAGTATTAATAATAATAATGTGTAGGTATGTATATTTGCGTGTGTGGATGTGTGTATGTACATGTGTATGGGGGGGGGGTTGGGCCATTTCTTTCGTCTGTGTCCTTGCGCTACCTCGCAAACGCGGGAGACAGCGACAAAGTATAAAAAAAAAAAAAAAATATGTATATATGTGTATATATATATATATATATATATATATATATATATATATATGTATATATATATGTATGTGTATGTGTATGATCCCTGGGGATAGGGGATTAAGAGTACTTCCCACGTATTCCCTGCGTGTCGTAGAAGGCGACTAAAAGGGGAGGGAGCGGGGTGCTGGAAATCCTCCCCTCTCGGTTTTTTTTTAATTTTCCAAAAGAAGGAGCGGAGAATTGGGCCAGGTGAGGGTATTCCCTCAAGGGCCCAGTCCTCTGTTCTTAACGCTACCTCGCTAATGCGGGAAATGGCGAATAGTTTGAAAGAAAAGAAAGAAAAATAATAATATCAATAATATCGGGAATGATGGTAATAGAAATGATAACAATTGATAATAATGATAATAGATAATGATTATGATATCAGTGATGATATTTATGATAATAGTAATGGCGAGGTAGCGCCCGGAAAACTGACAAAAAAGGCCACCACATTCGTTCGCACTCAGTCTCTTAGCTGTCATGTGTAATGCAGCGAAACCACAGCTCCCTATCCACATCCATGCCCCACAGACCTTTCCATGGTTTACCACAGGCATTTCACATACCCTAGTTCAATCCATTGACAGCAGGACGCCCTTGCTGATGGTGTATTTGTACTGGAAAGCAACATTACAAGAACTGTTTGTTAAGAACATGTCTTAGATGAGCTAAGTTGGGAGAATAGGACAACACTAAACCTTTCGATTTATCCTTATTTGTCACATATTTGTTACCAGAAGCATAAAATGTCTTCCTAGCTTTCCAGTAAGCTTTACTGTGAGAGAGGAAGAATTGTGTTTTTCATGCCTTTAACTTTTACACATTCATAACCCACTGACTCTCGAGAGCAATTAAGGTTGCGCCACAATCAGAAGCAGGGTAGGTGATGGAGTGAGGGCTTCTTCGACGAGGCTGTACTCTTACACTCGTCGACTGATGATGGCATACAACTGCACCCAAGGGTTAGTCCGGTAACACCCGCATTGTTCTTCCATCAAATATATATATATATATATATATATATATATATATATATATATATATATATATATATATATATATATATATCAAATTCTATCCCTATCGATATCAATCGCTTCTCTCTCTCTCTCTCTCTCTCTCTCTCTCTCTCTCTCTCTCTCTCTCTCTCTCTCTCTCTCTCTCTCTCTCTCTCTCTCTCTCTCTCTCTCTCTCTCTCTCTCTCTCTTTCTTCTCTCTCCCTCTTTATATTGATATCAGTGTCTCTCTCTCTCTCTCTCTCTCTCTCTCTCTCTCTCTCTCTCTCTCTCTCTCTCTCTCTCTCTCTCTATATATATATATATATATATATATATATATATATATATATATATAGATATCAGTCGGTCTCTCTCTCTCTCTCTCTCTCTCTCTCTCTCTCTCTCTCTCTCTCTCTCTCTCTCTCTCTCTCTCTCTCTCTCTCTCTCTCTCTCCCTCTTTATATTGATATCAGTCGGTCTCTCTCTCTCTCTCTCTCTCTCTCTCTCTCTCTCTCTCTCTCTCTCTCTCTCTCTCTCTCTCTCTCTCTCTCTCTCTCTCTCTCTCTCCCTCTTTATATTGATATCAGTCGGTCTCTCTCTCTCTCTCTCTCTCTCTCTCTCTCTCTCTCTCTCTCTCTCTCTCTCTCTCTCTCTCTCTCTCTCTCTCTCTCTCTCTCTCTCTCTCTTTCTTCTCTCTCCCTCTTTATATTGATATCAGTCGGTCTCTCTCTCTCTCTCTCTCTCTCTCTCTCTCTCTCTCTCTCTCTCTCTCTCTCTCTCTCACGCCCTCTGTCTGACTGTCTGTCTGTCTGTTTGTCTTTCGGTTGTAGTGAAGATAAGCATGTAGTGAGGTTGACCTCAGGTCAAACCCTACAACAGGGTTGTAGTTCCGCTGTGCATTTGTTGAGGGTTGAAGGTGACGTATGGTTCAAGGTGTAGTGAAGATGCGTTGAAGGGTGTCTCCTTCTGCAGTGATGACCATGGCTGGCTGTACTAGTGTTGCAGGGGGAAGGATCATATTGCTGCATATTACTCGCGAAATATGGCGGGTTTATAAATCTATCTTCACACTAACGCCCTCTCTAAGTGTGTCTGTGGTTTACATACCTTCCAACCGGCTGTGACATGGCTGGCAAGTCTGCAGTATTTAAAGTTCAGCGCTTGAGAAATAGAAATAATGAATATCATTCGTAGGGAAGTAAAGGGAAGATGTCCATCATCCGCCCGCCACCCGTCCCTTGTAGACGTGTCGCCATCATCACACCTGACGGACCGACAGACAACTCCAGCCACCACCCTGGCCAACACCTCCACCACCACGATCCTGGGAGAAAATGTTCTTCGTTTCCATCGCTTTCCTGTTTAATCATTCCTTGCTATTTCTTCCTTATATCATTCCGACACATGCAGGTCATCGCGAAGTCACAAGCAGATAGCAGACTGGAGAGGCGATACCGGGGAAAACGTTAAATTTCTATGCTTTTTACTTCATGTTTCCATTGAAAGGTACTTCAGTTTCTCCAAAACTTGGAAACAAGGACCTTTCGCCTAAGAAAATAATAAATCTCTCAATCTACAATTCTATCTATTTATTCATTTATATGATCACTGCACCCTTTATGTTCATCATCTGTTCACTAAACCCTTATGTTCATCATCTGCTAAGCCCTACATCATGTTCATGACTTAATATTCACCACACTATAACGTTAATCATACGCTCTTTACCCACTTATGTTCAATACATCTTCACTACACCCTTTCGTTCATCATATGTTCACCACACATTTACGTGACATGACATGTTCATTACTACCTAATGTTCATTATTTGTTTAATGCACCGTTTTCTTCACCATAAGTTAAGCCCATCCTCACCTTTATCATTGAATGTCCACTACGCTTATGTTCATCTCAAATTCATGACATGTTCGCAACACCTTTGTGTTCCTTATGTCCTTAGGTTTCTATCTTAGCCAGAGTATGTTAACTGTTTCTATCTTAACTACATAACACCACTATATATGTTAACTGTTTCTATCTTTACTAAATACCACCATATTTTTGGCTCAACACGTATATGAAATTGATGGGTCTAGTCAAATCTCATCAAAGGACAATAACATATACCCCTCCTATGGACCGAGTTACTCGAATCGTCGAAACCCGAAGAAGAGCGAGCCACTGGGAGCGTCAACAGGCTATTGCGTGGCGTGGCCGGCACACCGTTCGTCGGGAACGCCGTCGCACTCGTCAGGAGCATGTGGTGGACGAGCGGCAGGCGAGAGTGAACCGCCTTGTTGCTGCCCGCAATGCTGCCGCTCTGCGGGAGAGACTTGCAGCTCGCGGGATACAAATACTAGTCACCTGTGGGGACGTTGTAGACTCCCCCAACACCGTGCAACAACCCACCCCACCAGCAACTGCAGTCGAGGCCCAACTCATCCACCCACCAACTGCATCCCCCCCTCCACTCGTGGCCCAACCCACACCCCCACCAACTACATCCCCCCTTCCAGTCGTGGCCCAACCCACAAACCCACCAATTGCATCCCTCCCTCCACTCGTGGCACAACCCACACATCCATCAACTGAATCCCTCCCTCCAGTCGCGGCCCAACCCACCAGCTCACCAACTGCCTACCCTTCCCTAGACGTGGCCGATCTCAGCTTGGAGGCAGACCTTCAGGACTACATCCTCAGCGAGGACCAGTTAAGGTGGATTCGAATCGTTTCCGATATTGGCGAGGGCGGCAATGGATCAGTTCAGCTCGTTCGCTTCAATTATGAATATAGTGTCCTTAAAACCATGAAGAAAAACGACGCGAGGTACGCTCTCCTTCGCGAAGCTGACATTCAGATCTACCTGTCCGGCGCTGGAGGGGCCCCATTGGTCAAGGGTCTGGCTTTCCATCCAGCAAGACTCCTGATGTCCTACACTGGTCAAAACTACGTCAGCTACTTAGAAAACTGCAGCGGCCAGGAGGTTATTGAGTCTCTCATCTCCATTGGGAAGAGACTTCAAGAAATTCATGATAAGGGGGTCATTCATCTTGACTTCAAGATGAATAATGTTACCGTAACCCAGACCCGCCACCATGGCCCAGTCTTCCATATCATCGACTACGGTCTGAGCAGTTACGCTGGTGACGTGCCTCCTATAACAGGTGACCCAGCGCAATGTCCCTGGATAGCCCCCGAAATCATTGAGGGAGAGCCAGTTGCTCCCGCTAACGACGTCTACTCCTTCGGGTAACTCATTGCCCAATTGGCTGAGGATCAGAAGGACGACGGAGTCCGACACCGCCTGTGCCAGCTTGTCCATCTCGCCACTGATATTGACCAATTCCAGCGCCCCAGTCTGCTTTCTTTGATCCGACACTTGAAGGTCATCGCAAAGTCCCAAACAGATAGCAGAGTGGAGAGGCGACATCGGGGAAAACGTTGAATTTCTATACTCTTTACTTCATTGACCAGTACCCACGCCCCCGCCTGGTTCGAGACTTGAAGGTCATCGCGGAGTCCCAAGCAGATAGTAAACAGTACTGATTGGAGACGGCGTCGGGGAAAACGTTAAATTTCTATACTTTTTACTTCATGTTTACATTGAAATGTACTTTAATTTCTCCAGAACTTGGAAACAAGGACTTTTCGCTTAAGAAAATAATAAACCTCTCAATCTATAATTAGGTTCGGTAAAATGCCATCTGCTGGCTATGTGCGCCTGTTGGGAAATGACCGGTGTAGACCCCGTTGCTCACCAAAGTGAGACGAAGGGTATTCGAGTACATAGTATTCGAATAACGTTATTTCCTATTTTGCCAGGCCCATAGCCTAGTGGTAGCATTCCCTCCTCTTACACAAGGGCGCCGGGTTCGATCCTGGCTGTTGGAGATTTATATGTATGTATGTATGTATGTATGTATGTAAGATGTAGATAAGTAAAGGAGTAAGTATATATACTCATATAATGAACACTAATGAAAAAATTATCCGCGTGTTACTTAGAAATATCATTTATGAATTAAACTAAAGTATTTTTCAGAGAAAATCTATATTGATATAAAAAAAACAACAAACAATCAAATTTGATAAACTAGAGCTCATTAAATGACAAATAAAGAATATGATATGTGAATTTCAACAATTTTATTAACATCACAAAACGAAATACATAACCCAAATAATATAAATCATCAAAAGTTATAAAAAAGAAGCCCTCTCATGACGTAAGCACTTATATTATCGGCGGAATCCGGTAACACCTCTTGAATAGCATATGCAAGACGGAGTAGAGTGGCTAGGGTCAGAAGCATATTCTCCACTTCAACTGACTAATGATATGTTAAGGATAAAGGCAACACAAACCACATACATCGATTGTAAGGATGGAATCAGGGATGAAACATCTATAACTAGAAAGGTTAAAGATACAAAGATGATGAAATACCTTTACCCGGGATCAGTAGCACCTGTGGTAATGGACACACCTTTGTAATGCTTGATCACTTACAACTGATCAACTTTAATACGAAAGTCTTAGGTATTGTCCCTCAGGAAAACTTTTTATGAATATTTATAAAACACATATATATGTTAGATATACACTATCTCTAGAATATATCTTTACCTGGGACGTGTAACACTTGTGTGGATAGACACAACTTTGTAATGCATGATCCATTACACGAAATGAACTTCACTAACGAAGAGTTATACAACGCGTCGTTGGAGAACATTAATCAAATACCTATACAGAATTTTTATGTTAGATAAGAGGCATTAATTACAAGTGAACATAAGAAATGATGAAAGAAAAGGACGTAGATGTAGATATTTTATTAAGTGATGAAATACTCCTGCCTCAAACTAGCCCCTTTTATTGGATTTTCTGTGGTTTATATTTATAAATGTTTAAATTTAACATCTTTTTATTTCTTCTAACATCTTACGATTTCAGGCTTAAAGACCTTGGTTCTGAACAACCATTATAATGCAACACAATACATATTTATCATAAATAAATCATTTATCACAATAACCATTATGTTTGTACCAGATTCTTTAAGTCCTCAATCACGTTTGTTAATATATAAGGCATTTTTCCGCCACATTTCAATACATAACATATATCTACACGTGTGGAAATATATGTTTTATAGATTTTTCCTTATCTTTTTTAATCAAAGTACAAGGTTATGTGTGTGTGTGTGTGTGTGTGTGTGTGTGTGTGTGTGTGTGTGTGTGTGTCTGTGGGAGTGTGTCTATGTGTATGTGTGTGTATGCATGTGTGTGTGTGTCTCTGTATGTGTATGTGTGTGTGTGAGAGCTCATAGAAGTAAAGACAGTATATGATTACAAGGTCAAAAGACGAGACATCACGAGTGTATATCGCTCTCCCGTAATACGCAAATATTACCCCCCCCCCCCCCCCCCCCCCACACACACACACACACACACACACACACACAGAGCGGCGCCAGGCTGGAGGCGGGGCATCGTGACGTCACAGGCAAGTCCCTCCCCCCGCCAGATCCAAACATGTGTTGTGTCTGGTGATGGCGGTTCAAGATTTCCCACATTTATATTGATCTTTACATTATCATCCACTCCCAAAGTCACCTGGCATTCTTGTGTTTCAACAACAGACGTGATATATGCAACACCAGGCAAACATTGTACCATTATCTGATAGGTTAATTGGTGCACAATCAAGAACCAGTGAATTTCATCGCCGCCATAAGTAAGTAAGGAAGGTGACTTTAATGATGATAAATACGACCTGGTATGGCTGTGTCTACACACTACCGCCATCTGGTCAACCTGGTACATATGATCATTTAAACTGTGACATTTAAACACAATCTTTGAAAATTACTCCCACAAACGCGAACTTAAAATCCATCCATTCAACTCCGTCATTTATTCAGGAACATTTAGTATTCGAGCGTTATCATTTCAGCTGCGTTATTTGATCAGAGACTTTTAAACTACATTATATAAAGACAAACCTTGAAAGTATGTCATTTAAACGAAAATTTGTGCAAAGCGTCATTGAAACTCAAACTTTTGATCCCGTCAATAACTTTAAAATTCTCTCAAACAACTGCGAACTTTTAAACTCCGTCAAATTGCAGCTGTTTTAGGAAATGTCTCATTTAATTGATAAAAATTATAGTCACTTAATTCAAGGATATCCTTTGAAGTCTGTCTTTATATAATGAACCATCAAACTCCGTCTCTGGAAATAAACATAAGCTTTAGTTCAGTTACTGGAAAGGAAGTTTGTACATTCTATTGAAGTCCATCACTTAACGCGAACTTTTAAATGCTTCCATTTAGCTGGGCCATTCATTCCCTGGCTACCATTCATAATATGGCCTTTTAAACTCTGTGTCTACGATGTTCTGTTCACCGTTGTCCACAGTATCGAGATAGCACCAGGAACATAAGATAATGCTTCATACCCTCACATACATTCCTTACCTGTCATATGTAATGCAACGAAAACACAGCCCACAGTCCACAACCAGGCCCTACAACCCTGTCCGTGGTTTACCCCATTTGATTCATATGTCCTGCTTCAGTTCACTGATAGCAGGTCGTCCCCTGTAAATCACATCGCCCCAGTTCACTTTATCCTATACACGCCTCTCACGTGACCTTGAGCATATTCAGGCCCTGATCACTCAAAATCTTGTTCACTTCCTCCATCCATCTCCAATATGGTCGCCCTAATCTTGTCCCCTACACTTCTGACACATGTATCCTCCTTTAACCTCCCCTCACTCATTCTCTCCAAATGTCTAAACCATTTCAGTACACCTTCTTCAGCTCTGTCAACCATGCTCTATTTATCATCACACATCTCTCTTACCCTATCATTACTTACTGGATCAACCCGCGTCACACCACATGTTGTCCTCAGACATTTCATTTTCAACACATTCACTCTATCATCAAATCTTCCTCATACTGTCTCTACCTTCACCGCCGACTGACATCACTGTTCAAACTCAGGAATGTCTATACCATATTTATTGTACCTGAGCCGCGCCCCAGCCAGGTCCTCCTGACTAACTAGAGCCACACACACACACACACAGGCACCAGCTGGACACAATACAGAACACAACACACACAATCCTCCTGGGTCCATCTCACACCACCTACCAAGATGTGCTCATCTGGCTGACCACGTCCACCCCCTCCCCCCCACCACCAGCTAACCCCCTGCACCTCCACCCCCGGCACAATGACCTCTCTCTCTCTCTCTCTCTCTCTCTCTCTCTCTCTCTCTCTCTCTCTCTCTCTCTCTCTCTCTCTCTCTCTCTCTCTCTCTCTCTCCTCATCCCCCCGCACCGCCGTTCGTCAGTACACTCGACTTGTACCAATCACAGCTGGAACACAGAGATATAAGACCAGTCCTATACCTGTTATTGTGAACGTCATCAACAATCCAGGAACAAGTACACAAGCTAAGCAAGTAAACTGCTGCTCAGTTTTCCACTTATCGACTTAGTTAAGACAAACAAAATATCACCAGGTGTACCACAGTGGTGTGTGCCCGACTGACTCAGTAACATCATTACTGGAACTCCACCAGAGTTTGTGTTGTCGCTTACCCCTCCGGAGCCACAGTCGACCGACCTCACATAAATAGCAATTGATAGTTTGAGGAAAATAATGATTCCTGCCTTAAAGGTCAATAGTGAGGAATGGTCGGTCTTCAAGATTATTGCTCTGATGTTAACAAACATGGCCAAGTGAATCTTGTCATTTGTAGTAGAAACGTTAATTCTATTATGGAAGTGAGCAATGGAAGGAGTGATGCAGATTGATCAGGTGGAGGAAGTAGGTGAGGTAAGGTGTGGTGGTCAGTCACACCATTTACATGTTGGTCACAGGAAGAGTTTAGTAAACACTATCGTCTCTCACAAGAATGAACCAGGTTTGTTCTGGAGAAGATAAGAGGGAGGCAGGGAGGCTGCCTAGATGGAAGAGGTCAATTATGGTAAGATTACTGGAATGATTGACATTATTATATTTGATGTAGGAATAATGAGCCTCATAGTTTGCCTGATCTTCGTAACGTTCATCACGATCACTTTATGTAATAACTCACAATGATATATAATCTCCACATCTCACTCCCTCACTCATACTCTAGTTCTTTAATATAACACCAGTGCAAAACATAATGGCTCAGTAACCAAAGATATTAGCGCCGTGTGCCTTAATTACTAATTCATCCTCATTCTTAATAAAAATAACAAGAACATTCATCTATCGAGGCTTCTAATGAATCTAATAGTCTATCAATGATGACATTTATATTCATCTTCCTTCAACCTTCTGAAATGTTAATCTTCTTTCATGTCTGACCTTAAAATCAGTTCAGGTTTTGCCACACTAAAACATTAAATTCATCAACTTGTTATTTTCAACTACTTTCCCATTCCAACTGAGTGGAGCAAGACAACCCTTTTATATTGAAGGATAAGTTATGAAGGTTCACTTCTCTACTCTCGTCCCAAGCCTCTCTCTCCTGTCCTGCCTGACTCTCGTCCCAAGCCTCTCTCTCCTGTCCTGCCTGACTCTCGTCCCAAGCCTCTCTCTCCTGTCCTGCCTGACTCTCGTCCCAAGCCTCTCTCTCCTGTCCTGCCTGACCCTCGTCCCAAGCCTCTCTCTCCTGTCCAGCCTGACTCTCGTCCCAAGCCTCCTCCGCCTGTCCTGCCTGACTCTCGTCCCAAGCCTCCTCCGCCTGTCCTTCCTTTTTCACATAAAGTCTCTCTCTTCCAAATCCTCACTTTCCTCACAAACCTATCTCATGTTCAGACTCCCTCATCCCAAGCCTCTCTCTCTGGTACAACCCAACCCTCATCCCAAGCCTCTCTCTCTGGTACAACCCAACCCTCATCCTAAGCCTCTCTCTCTTCAAAGCCTCACTCTCCTGCCAAGCTCTCTCATCCAACCTCTCTCATCCTAAGCCTCTCTCTCCTTCAAAGCCTCACTCTCCGGCCAAACATCTTGTGTTCAGCCTCTCTCATCCCGAGACTTTCTCTCCTACAAAGCCTCACTCTCATCCCAGGCCTCCCTCTCCCTCCCTCTACACCAGCGGTATTTAAACATTTTCAGTGTTGCAGGTCCACATGAATTTGGGGAAGAATTAGAGAAATTATGGAACTCTTTATAATGTGTCCCATTTTCACAATGTTGCTTGAAATCTTACAGTTGCAGGTGCCGGGCTACCACAATAACCGCCACCTGATTGCCACTCTCCTGGAGGAGGAGGAAGAAGCCGATGTTGTGATAGTAAACATCACATGATGTATCACTAATGGTCATAAGATCAAACATTATGGCTACACATCCCGACAATCACCAGACTGTGTGTGGCACAGCACGAAGGACGGAGTCGCCCGCCAGTCTTGTACGAAGCACAATACAATATCTCACTACTTCCTGCCGCTTTCAATACTTTCTATCAGTCAAGATACTCACACTACGTACGTACGTACACTGTTCTATTATCCTTTGTACATCTTCACAACTGGCGTTTTGGACCTTATCTGAATGAGTCACATCAAATGGTTATCAAGGACACAGAACACATAACACTTGTCCACTGTCTTTTTTCTTTCATACTTTATTTTTCATATTTGTTTGCCATTTCCCGCAAGAACAAGGTAGCGTCAGGAATAAGTGAATGAATCCTAGAGGGAAACTTAGTTGGGCTCCTTCCTCTATTCCTTCATTTGAAAAGTAATACAGAAGGGGAAGATTTCCAACCCCCCCAGTTCCCAACCCTCAGTCGCCTTCCACGATATGCAGAAGATACGTATGCAGACAAATAGACAGACAGACAGACAGACAGACACACACACACACACACACACACACACACACACACACACACACACACACACACACACACACACGGAGTAGCGCCGAGAATGGATAAAGGCAAGCAAGGTGAGAATATGTACATGTGTATATATATTCCTATGAGTCCACATGGAAAATGAAACACGATAAGATACCCAAGTGCACTTTCGTGTAATAATCACATCATCAGGGGAGACACAAGAGAGAAATATAACAGTCATTTGATATACATCGAAGAGACGTAGCTAGGACGCCATATGGTAAACATGTGATTGTCCAAGACAGACAACGAGTGTATCATAAACTTATCATTTTGCAAATTCTATCAACAATAAAGTTATCTAATTTGTATAGACCATCACTAATATTAAGATTATAATTCATTGTGTATTTAATAAAAGAAGATTCAATGATATTTCTCGTGGTAATAGAGTCAGAGTTAATAACTGAGATGGCATTACTCCAGTCAATACAATGATCATAGTTTTTAACGTGATTAAACAAGGCATTTGATTCTTGTCCCGTTCTTATACTATATTTATGTTGCTTAAGTCTAACAGAAAGATCCTTACCAGTCTGCCTAACATAAAATTCATCACAATTTCCACATGGCACTTTATAGATGCAACCAAGAGAATTTTCTGGTGAATTCCTGATTAAGATATTGTGTATAGTATTATTGTTGCTAAAGGGAACATTTAAGGCAACATCTAAGATGCGGCCCATCATCTAGGGCCGAAAGCAACTCAACATTCGCCCCCAGCTAGATAGTGGCACGTACCAGGAATCACTTAATTAACTAAAGTAATACAACAACAACAACAACAACAACAACAACAACAACAACAAAGACAACAATAAAACAAATCAATGCGTCCAAAAATCTTTAACAGAACAAAATTGTGCACATTTGTATAAAATAACAAGAAAAACATTGCTACGTAATAGAATTGTACACATTGGTATAGAATAACAAGAAGAAAAACATTATCAAATAGCAAAAAAAGTCTATAAATGTTACAGCAAAACAACATAGTCATAAAATCAATAACAAAAATACTTATCTAAATAAAGACAGGAAACAGTAGATACAGAACATGTTTTGTTATATAACAAAGAATTCTCAAAACAATGCACATCAAACACAAGAAGAAATTCTTAACGAAGACAAAATAAAACAATTTAGAAAGATGCACATTAACAGCCCAGTCTGCAATTCAGTGAAATTCTCTATTTCTTTTTCAACAGAGGAATGTGGTACATTACACAGAGGTAGCCAGTACGATGGTGTTGGAATGGCTTGGTAAACACCACTACTGCCTGCCTGTGGTCACTCCCTTCTGCATTACCACATGAAAATGGCCCAGGGTCATCCTCAACACTGCTCATCTGATTTAGTTCAAATACAAGCTATAAATCACTATACTACAACTACAGCAACGAAACTAAACTCACTACAAAGTTATTAACTATAGAATACAAACGAAATAATATTACAAACACGAAAAGTATTGAAAACACACACACAGCGGAGCAAAGTCATCTTGCAATTAACTTTTAAATCAAAATGTCGGTGTTGATGTAGTGACGTCACAACGAGGCCGCCAGTAAAACCAGGCGATTAGAAAACTTGTTCTTGTGTGACACACAACTTTGCCACGATACCTCCGCTCTACCTCAACCAATTAGAAAACTCGTTCTTGTGTGACACACAACTTTGCCACGATACCTCCGCTCTACCTCAACCAATTTCAAGGAAATATTTTGAAGAAGCATATATTTTGTATTACATATGATTGTTAAATCATCAAAATGCGATGCATATACCCTTTAACTCTCTCTCTCTCTCTCTCTCTCTCTCTCTCTCTCTCTCTCTCTCTCTCTCTCTCTCTCTCTCTCTCTCTCTCTCTCTCACAGAGAGAGAGAGAGAGAGAGAGAGAGAGAGAGAGAGAGAGAGAGAGAGAGAGAGAGAGAGAGAGAGAGAGAGAGAGAGAGAGAGAGAGAGAGAGAGACTGCACAACCATATTGCCTCCATATGTACTGAGACTCACAACAGCGATACGCCTTACTTGTATATGGTTCATTCAGACCAGACGAGCTTAGCCCACCTGGACAGACGTGAGATGAGACTCGGAATATGACGGTAACATTACCATGTCACGACAGCCACCGACCCACCGGTGCACCACGGATCAGGCGATGCAGAGACGGGCAGCATGATGACGACCCTGGCTGCACCTGGACACTGAGGACGTCCAACATGATGACGACCCTGGCTGCACCTGGACACTGGGGACGTCCAACATGATGACGACCCTGGCTGCACCTGGACACTGTGGACGACGATGACGAAGGGAGACTCTTCAAGCAAACCTCATCATAAGTTTACAAGGACGATCTCTTTGTGTTTTCTGTCATCCACTAAGGAATATTTGTCAAGCGTTTGGTGTGTCCACAACTGTTTTATACCTTCGGAGTTGTATTTCTTCCTCTCGTGTATCACTAACATTGACTCTCGGGTCGCATGAGTTTCACTACAACGAAATTCGCAGACGTTACTAAAGGTGAGACGTAAGACCACGTCAGGTAGTCAACAGATGCGACAAATTGACATAACTATCGTAAAATGGTACATTGGATTGTGTTTCCTGCTTGTTTAATTCTTGCTTTGTTTGCATAAACATTTGTCTATTGATTTATAGATTATGGCTGGAGGTAACCATTGTCAACTCTTCATAATTAATGATGGTCTGTGGTAGGTTTACTCCCTACACCCATCATCCTTCTTGGTCCCAAATCTATTTCAGGCCACCCAGACCACTGGTGCCTTGTGGATGTACCAATGTGACCCTATGTTCGTACAATTGTTCTTAAGCCCGTTTCGTAGGCAGTGTTACCTCTGTGTTTTGTGAAAATTGTCTCCTTACCAGCGAGTATTGTAAGAAAATGGTTTAATAGTCTATCTTGCAACTGCATCAGCTACTACAGATAATCAGAAAGTGTAAACATTCAGCGGTTCATGAATGCCAAGCGGTTGTTCAAGCCAGGCAAAATGTGTGGATGACCTTGACGTAGTAAGCAATGTGTTGATGAAGTTATGGCCAGTGGTGTGGCGAGGTAGGGTCTGGGCAGGCAGGACACGATTGAGTGATGTTTCGTATCGTCAAGCCTCATTCCTTCCCTTGTCTATGTTTTACTTTTGATGACATTCATAGAGAATGCAGCTAAGGAGTTACGTTTTCTATACACAACATAGATGCTATTCGTTTTTACAAAATCGTAGTTTACTTGCAAACGGTAAAATCACTCATATGTAGCTTTGCCAGGTTTCCTCCTAAATTTGTTCTCCATATTAGATTCATCATACGTCAACGTAACAACTTAAAACAGAGATGGTCACGAAGTACAAAGATTAAAAATGATGAAAGGCTTTGATAATCTCGATCTAACAAATTACCTAAGGCTAGATCTTCTGATCTAAGTCGTATTAATGGATGCAGTCTGGTGGGAAAACATTCTACCTTCACTGAGGCCAAGTGTTATTTGCTCAACCTAATTGTTAACATACAGACTGATGATTCCCCTGCAACTTCCATGGTATACACACTGACCAACTTGGCAAGTGGTACACCGAGTACAACGCCACACCTCCTGACTCCTTCCCAACCCACATGATGAAGGTCATGGACAACTTGTATGACCGCTACCTAACATTACCTGGACCCAAGATGACATTAAAAATTATTGATAAATTCTATCTTGCTTGAGAGAACAAAATCTTTAATACTAAAGAATGATGGAAAGAAAGAGCAAGATAATATCTTGGTGGATAAAGTGTGTTGATCACCGCAGACAAAATTGAGGATACAACATAGAATAGAGAATTTGTCTCTGATGATGCTCTTGCCTCCTCTGACGTCCACATGTTATCCACATAAACACAGTACTTTACTACAGTACATACAGTAATATCAGTCGTAACAACACTATGTATGTAGTCGTGATTACCGTAACATGTGAGTGGCAAGATTGGATGACGTAACGTAACAATATCAGACTTCATCATTCTCAATAGTTTAGGTGGATCATGTAATATTTGGCGTTGCTTCATGTTTTATCAGATGATCAAATGATGGCTGGTCTAATGACCTTCACAAGTCAATGGTCATTAAATCCAACACAGCAACCAACCACTCAGGATGACCAGGAGGGAGCCACCTGGTGCAGACCAAGTGTACCAGCCTGGTGGAGAGGATCAACTGCTCCACCTCAGGATAAGAGCTGCTCAAGTTCTGTAGTGAGGGACACTCCAAGTGGCATGTGAAACTACCAGTCTTAGTTATAAACTACCGCCCGGCTGGCCGGTGGGTGGCTGTGGCCAACATGAACCCAGGGGCCACACATCGCCCACTGACATGACCACCGGCCGGTGGGTGGCTGTGGCCAACATGAACCCAGGGGCTACACACACACACACACACACACACACACACACACCGCCCACTGACCTGACCACCACCAATGTGACCTGACCACGTGTGGCATGTAGCTCATCCTTGGACAACATTAATCAAATACCTAGACAGAATTTTTGTGTTAGATAAAAGACATTTCTTGATAGTAAACATAAGAAATGATGACGAAAGATAAGGGACGCTATTAGAGGTAAATATTTTGTTAAAATATGAAATACTCTTCCTCAAACTAGCTCCCTGTACTGTATTTTATTTTACATACCCAGAGGAAAATATATTCTGTGGTTAATCACAATAAATGTTTATGTTTAACAGGTTTTCTATTTCTGATAGTATTTCACTGATTCAGGTTTAAAAACCTTGGTTCTGAACAACCATTATAATGCAACACAATACATATTTACCATAAATAAATCATTTATCACAATAACCATTATGTTTGTACCAGATTCTTTAAGTCCTCAATCACGTTTGTTAATAAATAAAGAATTTTTCCGCCACATTTCAATACATACCATATATCTACACGTGTGGAAATATATGTATATGTTTTTATAAATTTTTCTTTGGCTTTTATAATCAAGGTGTAAGATATCCGTCTGAAGAAAATACTAGATAATATTATAGGTTATGTGTGTGTGTGTGTGTGTGTGTGTGTGTGTGTGTGAGCGCACACACAGGAGTGAAAACATATTTTACATTTACAAGGTTAAAAGACGGGGCAACACGAGTGTACAAATCCTTCCTCAAAAGACTCACGTGATAATGATTAAAGTATTACACACACACACACACACACACACACACACACACACACACACACACACACACACACAGAGCGTCGCCTTTAATTTTTGATGTAGATTGATTTCCTATCTTAGTTTCGTCTACGGAATTCTACATCTTCAGTTCAGCACACCATTGTGGTAATGAAGGGAAAGCATCACATTTGCAAGCCGAGTGCACGTAGCTTATCCCACCTCGTTAGAAAGAAAACTTACCTGTATTTGAATTAATGAACGGGAACAGAGAAGACAAAATTTTATTACACATTTAGTATACAACTATATAATTTATATTATATAAATTACCACATTTCCTGCACTTTCCATCACAAATTTGCCGAGGTCATAACCTTGTAGTTACCATTACCTTACAACCTTAAGGATGGTGGTCTACAACACCTCTAGATTGATGGAGAAAACGAAAAGTTTCGTTTTACTATTAAGACCACAGAAATACGGTAATTCCACTTCACTACCACTAACTACTAGTTATTTTACTTGTTGATTTTCACGGCTAAGATTTTCATCCTCTGAGCGAAGCCATACAATAATCGTCCTTATCTACTCTGAGCATTGGATAGCCTCCTGATGATCAAGATTGCTGTTTTGGTTGTCCGTTTCCCTTGTTACTGCTGCGCCTCACTGCACACCTTACATGAGTGCCTTCCACAGTATTAGGGACAGCTGCTGGGCCTCACTGTAGCTACTTCTGGGACGGTTGCCAATCTTCCTCGTATTCCCTCATGACCACAGCGCCAAACCGACTCCCGCCATCAGGCCGAAACGCACAAACATTTCTGACAAAATTGAGACAACCGCTTTCGCGTCAGTTTTGACACCAAGTGAATTTATACGACAATTACGTTCAAGATGCTTGGTTTTTCGTTCATGGATTGAACAGAAGCAACCAACGATGGTTGCTACTGCCCAATCCATGAAGTCCCCCCCACCACGGAAAGGTAACCAAGCTTCGGGGGGGATGGGTGTTTACCCTGACGCCAACGGAGAAACTCAATATTAGTGCAGAGATCTTTTCCTCGGTAAAGAAAGTGTAGCCGGACTCCGCCCTCATGAGGTTACTGCACGACAGCAAAGATCACCCTTTGGTAGGCTGTGCTATAGGCAGCACAGCTCCGTCAAAGATCTCACTCCATAAGTGAACTTATATAGATTCCTTTTTTAACATGTTGTCTTGTCTATAAGGAACTCATCAGTTCTTTTCCAGTGAAAGCAAAAAATCATCGAGAAATTCATTTGCTTCCTCAATATCAGGATCTTGTGGCTCTGTGTGGGGGACGGGGCTGGTGGGCTGTGTGTCTGGCTGTGTCTGGGGAGCGGGGCTGGTGGCCTCTGTGACTGGCTGTGTCTGGGGACCGGGGCTGGTGGTCTCTATGACTGGCTGTGTGTGGGGAGCGGTGATGTTGGTCTCTGTGACTTGCTGTGTCTGGGAAGCGGGGCTGGTGGTCTCTGTGACTTGCTGTGTCTGGGAAGCGGGGCTTTTGGTCTCTGTGACTTGCTGTGTCTGGGAAGCGGGGCTGGTGGTCTCTGTGACTGGCTGTGTCTGGAGATCAGGGGAAGTCTTGGGAATAAATTTCAATATACTGTGAGCGATATCGTCTCTCAACCGATTCCTCTCGATCTTCTCTTGCACGGCCTTCATGATACGTTTGGGCGGCTTTCTCCATTTTCTTTGCATTTCAGTTGGTGATCCTGCGCCATCGAGCCACATGATACCAGAATAGTATCGTTCCTGTTTCCCAACGGGTCCAATCTTGGTGTCACACATGATGCCGAGTGAACCCAAATGGCGGCCGATGTTTACGTTGGAAGCCACGGGCTCGTTATGTATCTTGCAGTAACTTTCATACCGTTGCTGCAGCTCTTTCCTGCTGATAAGGTACCGCTTCATAGTAATAGTCTTTCCCTTCATTTGAACGAAGGTATTCATGAAACTAACAAAGGAAGCCTTTCCTTTGTAATCCCGTTTGTAGTAACAGAAGGTCATTGAAGACGTGGA
Source organism: Panulirus ornatus (assembly GCF_036320965.1). Classification (NCBI taxonomy): domain Eukaryota; kingdom Metazoa; phylum Arthropoda; class Malacostraca; order Decapoda; family Palinuridae; genus Panulirus; species Panulirus ornatus. Next base: position 35,251,293 of record NC_092266.1, read on the forward strand.
ATGGGTCAGCCGAAGTATCACAGACTAACAAGATAGTCCTCTAACCAGTGGTCCTGTATCAGCACTGAACTCGAAATACGTCAGAACGACAATTTCAACCCAGGGCTGGAGGGCCAATTGATGATATTCTCACGTCTTGCTCAACCAAGTAACCTCGGTTAGACCTTGTTTATATTCAAATATAGTAAAGTTATTATAGTGAAGCTTGATGATTCTATTCATATGTAAGTTGCAATGTAGTTTGTGTGTATATATATATATATATATATATATATATATATATATATATATATACATATATATATATATATATATATATATATATATATATATATATATATATATATATATATATATATATATATATATATATATATATATATATATATATATGTATATATATATATATATATATATATATATATATATATATATATATATATATATATATATATATATATATATATATATATATATAGGGTTAGGGAAAATGATTTGGTAAACAGAGAAGAGGTAGTGAAAGCTTTGCGGAAGATGAAAGCCGGCAAGGCAGCAGGTTTGGATGGTACTGCAGTGGAATTTATTAAAAAAGGGGGTGACTGTATTGTTGACTGGTTGGTAAGGTTATTTAATGTATGTATGATTCATGGTGAGGTGCCTGAGGATTGGCGGAATGCGTGCATAGTGCCATTGTACAAAGGCAAAGGGGATAAGAGTGAGTGCTCAAATTACAGAGGTATAAGTTTGTTGAGTATTCCTGGTAAATTATATGGGAGGGTATTGATTGAGAGGGTGAAGGCATGTACAGAGCATCAGATTGGGGAAGAGCAGTGTGGTTTCAGAAGTGGTAGAGGATGTGTGGATCAGGTGTTTGCTTTGAAGAATGTATGTGAGAAATACTTAGAAAAGCAAATGGATTTGTATGTAGCATTTATGGATCTGGAGAAGGCATATGATAGAGTTGATAGAGATGCTCTGTGGAAGGTATTAAGAATATATGGTGTGGGAGGAAAGTTGTTAGAAGCAGTGAAAAGTTTTTATCGAGGATGTAAGGCATGTGTACGTGTAGGAAGAGAGGAAAGTGATTGGTTCTCAGTGAATGTAGGTTTGCGGCAGGGGTGTGTGATGTCTCCATGGTTGTTTAATTTGTTTATGGATGGGGTTGTTAGGGAGGTAAATGCAAGAGTTTTGGAAAGAGGGGCAAGTATGAAGTCTGTTGGGGATGAGAGAGCTTGGGAAGTGAGTCAGTTGTTGTTCGCTGATGATACAGCGCTGGTGGCTGATTCATGTGAGAAACTGCAGAAGCTGGTGACTGAGTTTGGTAAAGTGTGTGGAAGAAGAAAGTTAAGAGTAAATGTGAATAAGAGCAAGGTTATTAGGTACAGTAGGGTTGAGGGTCAAGTCAATTGGGAGGTGAGTTTGAATGGAGAAAAACTGGAGGAAGTGAAGTGTTTTAGATATCTGGGAGTGGATCTGGCAGCGGATGGAACCATGGAAGCGGAAGTGGATCATAGGGTGGGGGAGGGGGCAAAAATTCTGGGGGCCTTGAAGAATGTGTGGAAGTCGAGAACATTATCTCGGAAAGCAAAAATGGGTATGTTTGAAGGAATAGTGGTTCCAACAATGTTGTATGGTTGCGAGGCGTGGGCTATGGATAGAGTTGTGCGCAGGAGGATGGATGTGCTGGAAATGAGATGTTTGAGGACAATGTGTGGTGTGAGGTGGTTTGATCGAGTGAGTAACGTAAGGGTAAGAGAGATGTGTGAAAATAAAAAGAGCGTGGTAGAGAGAGCAGAAGAGGGTGTTTTGAAGTGGTTTGGGCACATGGAGAGAATGAGTGAGGAAAGATTGACCAAGAGGATATATGTGTCGGAGGTGGAGGGAACGAGGAGAAGAGGGAGACCAAATTGGAGGTGGAAAGATGGAGTGAAAAAGATTTTGTGTGATCGGGGCCTGAACATGCAGGAGGGTGAAAGGAGGGCAAGGAATAGAGTGAATTGGAGCGATGTGGTATACTAGGGTTGACGTGCTGTCAGTGGATTGAATCAAGGCATGTCAAGCGTCTGGGGTAAACCATGGAAAGCTGTGTAGGTATGTATATTTGCGTGTGTGGACGTATGTATATACATGTGTATGGGGGGGGTTGGGCCATTTCTTTCGTCTGTTTCCTTGCGCTACCTCGCAAACGCGGGAGACAGCGACAAAGTATAATAAAAAAAAAAAAATATATATACATATATTCAATAACGGATGGAACTTGGCTCCTAAGGTGATTTTGTTGTTGGAGTGGGAGCTCCAGCCATTCTGTCCGCCTTTTCCCTTTCTAGACATGTGGTGGTGCATTGGGTAGTGTGGCAACCTTCGTCTTCATCTTTTTGGGTGCAGGCTTTCATACCTCGTGGAGTAGTTGTGGGGTTTGCTTCTTTGCTGCACCCGACATAGCCATCTGGGCGTACCTGTCTACCTGGGCTGGTGGGTCAGCCAGCATAGCTACACGCTCACTCGATACCTGGGCTGGTGGACGAGCAGCCTTCCTTTCTTCCATGGCTACAGTCTGCCTAACGACCTGGGGTTGTGGAGCAGCCATCCTTACTACCACCCAGGTTGGTTGGGCAGCCTTCTTTCGTTTCTTTGCTACACCCTTCTGGTTGGGCTGGTTGGGCAACTTTCTTTTTCCTCTTCTTCGATACAACCTGCCAACCGAATTCGTCTGCTGGTGGGTCCGTTTCTTTCATGGATACAACCTCTGTAGCCACTTGGGCTGGCCGGTCAACCTTCGGTTGTAGGTAAAAGTATATATATAGAATAATGTGGTTATCATCAGCAGCCAGAGGCCATTCCTCCCTCCTTGCCTGCAGAGTTCTTGATTTTCTGGAAAGTTCTACGAGATTCTGGTAAGATAAATACCATTGAGAGGACGTTGTTAGGGGACAGTCAGGTTCAGTTTAGAGTTGGTTGTGGGATGGTCCTTTTACTGTGTCGTATCAGCCAGATGGGTATTTCTTTTCACAGTTTTCGTTAAAGTTTGTTTTCTAGAAGCATAATCTAGAGCACTATTTTCCATATGTTTATCATTTTTGTTGTTATAGTTTCATTATCATCATTAGTTTTGTTATTGTTGACTTTCAGATATTTGATGTTATGTTTGTGATTCCCGTGGAAGTGTCTGACATCTTGCTAGAAGACTTTCTGGTCACAATATTTCTGCACTGGGGAGTTGATCGTATTCTTTTATTGCAGGTTTTGTTATTATCTTGCTTTACATTAAGGTCTACTGGAGGTTTTCCCAATGCTGGTTGAACATATGTCCAGCAACAGGAGATGGCGTAAGATACAGTATTGATGAAACTTATCTATCAATATACCTATCTTAATATCGCTCTGTCAGTCTATCAATCTAACTATCTATCTATCTATATATATATATATTTATCTGAAAGTCAACAATAATAGAATCATTGATATATGAAGTATAACAATGTCCTCTCAATGGCAATTATCTCACCAGAATCTTCTAGAACCTTCCAGAAAACTATGAACTCTGCAGGCAAGGAGGGAGGAATGGTCTCCGGCTATTGATAAAACCATATTATTCCATATATATGTTTATATATACATATTTATGTATATATATGAATGTATATATAACGTACAGAATAATGTCGCCATCATCAGTATCGAAGAAAACTGAAAAGATGAGGTCCCACCGAGAAACGAACTCGGATTGCTGAATCCAAAGTCCAGAGTGCTAACCCTTACACCATGGGACCTGATGAGAAAAGATGTGATTTCATCTAAATGTTTTACATATAATCAACCAGAGGCCATTCCTCCCTCCCTGCCTGCAGGGTTCAAGGTTTTCTAGAAGGTTCTCGAAGATTCTGGGTAGGAACTGCCATTGAGAGGACGTAGTTATACGTATCATTAATGATATTGTTGTTGACTTTCTGATTTAGAAAGGTAGATAGATAGATAGATAGATAGATAGATAGGTAAAAAACAGATATTAGATAGATTGATAGATACGTAAGGCTGTATATATCAACTTTCACAGAAATCATTGATATCTGCGTTATTCTGCAAGAAATACATGTACATGGATGTAGTGATAATATGGGTTAGGTATAAGACCAGTCGTGTTGAGATTGTAGTGAATGTGACCATTGACTTCAACCTTAATAGTGTAGTGAAGATAAAGTTGTAGTGAAGATAAATCTTGAAGTGACTCATAAGGTTGTTGTGAGTACAAGGATGCATCGTAAATGAGTACTTCCTACCTGAAAGTCAACAATTACAAAATTGATCAAGTATAACAACATCCTCGGACAACCAAATACAAACACCAACCATAGAGTGAACCTGACTGTCATCTAACGACGACCTCTCAAAGGTAATGACCTTACCAGAATCTTCGAGAACCTTCTAGAAAACCTTGAACCCTGCAGGCAGGGAGGGAGGAATGGCCTCTGGTTGATTATATGTAAAACATTTAGATGAAATCACATCTTTTCTTATCAGGTCCCATGGTGTAAGGGTTAGCACTCTGGACTCTAAATCCAGCAATCCGAGTTCGAATCTCGGTGGGACCTCATCTTTTCAGTTTTCTTCGATACTGATAATGGCCGCATTATTCTGTACGTTATATATACATTCATATATATACATAAATATGTATATATAAACATATATATGGAATAATATGGTTTTATCAATAGCCGGAGACCATTCCTCCCTCCTTGCCTGCAGAGTTCATAGTTTTCTGGAAGGTTCTAGAAGATTCTGGTGAGATAATTGCCATTGAGAGGACGTTGTTATACTTCATATATCAATGATTTCATTATTGTTGACTTTCAGATAAAGATAGATAGATAGATACATAGTTAGATTGATAGATTGATAGAGCGATATTTAGATAGGTATATAGATAGATAAGCTTCATCAATACTGTATCTTACGCCATCTCCTGTTGCTGGACATATGTTCAACCAGCATTGGGAAAACCTCCAGTAGACCTTAATGTAAAGCAAGATAATAACAAAACCTGCAATAAAAGAATACGATCAACTCCCCAGTGCAGAAATATTGTGACCAGAAAGTCTTCTAGCAAGATGTCAGACGCTTCCACGGGAAACACGAAGATAACATTAATATCTGAAAGTCAACAATAACAAAACTAATGATGATAATGAAACTATAACAACAAAAATGATAAACATATGGAAAATAGTGCTCTAGATTATGCTTCTAGAAAACAAACTTTAACGAAAACTGTGAAAAGAAATACCCATCTGGCTGATACGACACAGTAAAAGGACCATCCCACAACCAACTCTAAACTGAACCTGACTGTCCCCTAACAACGTCCTCTCAATGGTATTTATCTTACCAGAATCTCGTAGAACTTTCCAGAAAATCAAGAACTCTGCAGGCAAGGAGGGAGGAATGGCCTCTGGCTGCTGATGATAACCACATTATTCTATATATATACTTTTACCTACAACCGAAGGTTGACCGGCCAGCCCAAGTGGCTACAGAGGTTGTATCCATGAAAGAAACGGACCCACCAGCAGACGAATTCGGTTGGCAGGTTGTATCGAAGAAGAGGAAAAAGAAAGTTGCCCAACCAGCCCAACCAGAAGGGTGTAGCAAAGAAACGAAAGAAGGCTGCCCAACCAACCTGGGTGGTAGTAAGGATGGCTGCTCCACAACCCCAGGTCGTTAGGCAGACTGTAGCCATGGAAGAAAGGAAGGCTGCTCGTCCACCAGCCCAGGTACCGAGTGAGCGTGTAGCTATGCTGGCTGACCCACCAGCCCGGGTAGATAGCTACGCCCAGATGGCTATGTCGCGTGCAGCAAAGAAGCAAACCCCACAACTACACCACGAGGTTTGCAAGCCTGCACCCAAAAAGATGAAGACGAAGGTTGCCACACTACCCAATGCACCACCACATGTCTAGAAAGGGAAAAGGCGGACAGAATGGCTGGAGGTCCCACTCCAACAACAAAATCACCTTAGGAGCCAAGTTCCATCCATTATTGAAAATATATATATATATATATATATATATATATATATATATATATATATATATATATATATATATATATATATATATATATATATATATATATGCATATATATATATATATATATATATATATATATATATATATATATATATATATATATATATATATATATATATATATATATATATATATATATATATGTATATATATATATATATCCTTCTTTATGTTTACTTTCGATAATGAGGAACAGAAGAAAGAGCCAAGCAATATAGATTTCGTCAAAGACATCTCTCTTTTCTAAACGCTGCCTCGCAAAGATTTTCATTAATTCAAATTGAAGAAACAGACGTATATTCTATTGTCTGGTTAGCTCAGTGGTAGAGCGCGAGTCTGACACACTCAATGTCGTGGGTTCGAGACCCACACCAGACATAATTTTTGTCTTTATCTTTTTTCATTTTGTCCGCATCACATGTGTACAACATTCAGTATGTTCGTCCAACGTTATAGTGAAGATCTTCACAATAAATTGGGGTTTTCGACCTTATCTGAAAGGATCAGGTCCACCAAGACGTCCTTGAAATCTTCCAGAAGCTTCTGGCGATCCTCCTCCAACTGCTGG
>NC_092266.1:35258047-35292983 GCF_036320965.1 Panulirus ornatus
CTTCCTCTTTCTTGTCAAGTCTCGCTTTCAACCCAAGTCTTGCTCTGGTGTCCAGCCTCTCTCAAACAAACCTTTCTGCCACACTCAGCCTCACTCTCCTCCCACACCTCTCTTACCTCCAGCTTTTCTCATCCCAAGCTTCTCTCTACTTCACTACTTTTTCACATTCCAAGTATATCTCTCGTGTCCAACCTCGCTTATGAGAGATCTCTCTTTTACAACTTCAGTCTCATCCCAAACTCTCGCGTCCCTTTTCCCTCCCAAGCCTCTCTTTATAACCTCACTCAATCTAAGCCTCTCTCTACTTCAAACCACACTCTGAAGCCATGCCCCCCCCCCCTCTCTCTCTCTCTCTCTCTCTCTCTCTCTCTCTCTCTCTCTCTCTCTCTCTCTCTCTCTCTCTCTCTCTCTCTCTCCTAACCTATCTCGTTTCCAGCATCTCCCATTCCAAGCCTCTCTATTGTTCACTGCCTCTCTCTCCCCTAAAGGCTCTCTCTTTTCCCGCCTCTCTCATCCCAGGCCTCTCTCTCGTGTTCAACCTAACCTTCATCCCAAGCCTTCCTTTCCTTTTCATCCTCTCTTATACAAAGTTTATTCCTCTTCCACAGCCTTACTCTCTATCAAAGGTCTCTCGTGTCCAGCATCTCCCACCACAAATCTCTCTCATGTTTAGCTTTCTCTCATCCCGAGCTTCTCTCAACTTCGAAACCTCACTCTCCTGCCAAGCCTCTTTCATGCCCAGCCTATCTCATACAAGCCTCTCTCTCCTTCAAAGCCTCACTCTCCGGCCACACATCTTGTGTTCAGCCTCTCTCATCCCGAGCCTTTCTCTCCTACAAAGCCCCACTCTCATCCCAGGCCTCCCTCTCCCTCCCTCTACACCAGCGGTATTTAAACATTTTCAGCGTTGCAGGTCCACATGAATTTGGGGAAGAATTAGAGAAACTATGGAACTCTTTATAATGTATCCCATTTTCACAATGTTGCTTGAAATCTTACAGTTGCACGTGCCGGGCTACCACAATAACCGCCACCTGATTGCCACTCTCCTGGAGGAGAAGGAAGAAGCCGATGTTGTGATAGTAAACATCACATGATGTATCACTAATGGTCATAAGATCAAACATTATGGCTACACATCCCGACAATCACCAGACTGTGTGTGGCACAGCACGAAGGACGGAGTCGCCCGCCAGTCTTGTACGAAGCACAATACAATATCTCACTACTTCCTGCCGCTTTCAATACTTTCTATCAGTCAAGATACTCACACTACGTACGTACGTACGTACAACGTTCTATTATCCTTTGTACATCTTCACTACTGGCGTTTTGGACCTTATCTGAATGAGTCAGATCAAATGGTTATCAAGGACACAGAACACATTACACTTGGCCACTGTCTTTTTTCTTTCATACTTTATTTTTCATATTTGTTTGCCATTTCCCGCAAGAACAAGGTAGCGTCAGGAATAAGTGAATGAATCCTAGAGGGAAACTTAGTTGGGCTCCTTCCTCTATTCCTTCATTTGAAAAGTAATACAGAAGGGGAAGATTTCCAACCCCCCCAGTTCCCAACCCTCAGTCGCCCTCCACGATATGCAGAAGATACGTATGCACACAAATATACAGACAGACAGACAGACAGACAGACAGACAGACACACACACACACACACACACACACACACACACACACACACACACACACACGGAGTAGCGCCGAGAATGGATAAAGGCAAGCAAGGTAAGAATATGTACATGTGCATATATATTCCTATGAGTCCACATGGAAAATGAAACACGATAAGTTTCCAAGTGCACTTTCGTGTAATAATCACATCATCAGGGGAGACACAAGAGAGAAATATAACAGTCATTTGATATACATCGAAGAGACGTAGCTAGGACGCCATATGGTAAACATGTGATTGTCCAAGACAGACAACGAGTATATCATAAACTTATCATTTTGCAAATTCTATCAACAATAAAGTTATCTAATTTGTATAGACCATCACTAATATTAAGATTATAATTCTTTGTGTATTTAATAAAAGAAGATTCAATGATATTTCTCGTGGTAATAGAGTCAGAGTTAATAACTGAGATGGCATTACTTCAGTCAATACAATGATCATAGTTTTTAACGTGATTAAACAAGGCATTTGATTTTTGTCCCGTTCTTATACTATATTCATGTTGCTTAAGTCTAACAGAAAGATCCCTACCAGTCTGCCTAACATAAAATACATCACAATTTCCACATGGCACTTTATAGATGCAACCAAGAGAATTTTCTGGTGAATTCCTGATTAAGATATTCTGTATAGTATTATTGTTGCTAAAGGGAACATTTAAGGCAACATCTAAGATGTGGCCCATCATCTAGGGCCGAAAGCAACTCAACATTCGCCCCCAGCTAGATAGTGGCACGTACCAGGAATCACTTAATTAACTAAAGTAATACAACAACAACAACAACAACAACAACAACAACAACAACAAAGACAACAATAAAACAAATCAATGCGTCCAAAAATCTTTAACAGAACAAAATTGTGCACATTTGTATAAAATAACAAGAAAAACATTGCTACGTAATAGAATTGTACACATTGGTATAGAATAACAAGAAGAAAAACATTATCAAATAGCAAAAAAAGTCTATAAATGTTACAGCAAAACAACATAGTCATAAAATCAATAACAAAAATACTTATCTAAATAAAGACAGGAAACAGTAGATACAGAACATGTTTTGTTATATAACAAAGAATTCTCAAAACAATGCACATCAAACACAAGAAGAAATTCTTAACGAAGACAAAATAAAGCAATTTAGAAAGATGCACATTAACAGCCCAGTCTGCAATTCAGTGAAATTCTCTATTTATTTTTCAACAGAGGAATGTGGTAAATTACACAGAGGTAGCCAGTACGATGGTGTTGGGAATGGCTTGGTAAACACCACTACTGCCTGCCTGTGGTCACTCCCTTCTGCATTACCACATGAAAATGGCCCAGGGTCATCCTCAACACTGCTCATCTGATTTAGTTCAAATACAAGCTATAAATCACTATACTACAACTACAGCAACGAAACTAAACTCACTACAAAGTTATTAACTATAGAATACAAACGAAATAATATTACAAACACGAAAAGTATTGAAAACACACACACAGCGGAGCAAAGTCATCATGCAATTAACTTTTAAATCAAAATGTCGGTGTTGATGTAGTGACGTCACAACGAGGCCGCCAGTAAAACCAGGCGATTAGAAAACTTGTTCTTGTGTGACCCACAACTTTGCCACGATACCTCCGCTCTACCTCAACCAATTAGAAAACTCGTTCTTGTGTGACACACAACTTTGCCACGATACCTCCGCTCTACCTCAACCAATTTCCAGGAAATTTTTGGAAGAAGCATATATTTTGTATTACATATGATTGTTAAATTATCAAAATGCGATGCATATACCCTTTAACTCTCTCTCTCTCTCTCTCTCTCTCTCTCTCTCTCTCTCTCTCTCTCTCTCTCTCTCTCTCTCACAGAGAGAGAGAGAGAGAGAGAGAGAGAGAGAGAGAGAGAGAGAGAGAGAGAGAGAGAGAGAGACTGCACAACCATATTGCCTCCATATGTACTGAGACTCACAACAGCGATACGCCTTACTTGTATATGGTTCATTCAGACCAGACGAGCTTAGCCCACCTGGACAGACGTGAGATGAGACGCGGAATATGACGGTAACATTACCATGTCACGACAGCCACCGACCCACCGGTGCACCACGGATCAGGCGATGCAGAGACGGGCAGCATGATGACGACCCTGGCTGCACCTGGACACTGGGGACGTCCAACATGATGACGACCCTGGCTGCACCTGGACACTGAGGACGTCCAACATGATGACGACCCTGGCTGCACCTGGACACTGGGGACGTCCAACATGATGACGACCCTGGCTGCACCTGGACACTGGGGACGTCCAACATGATGACGACCCTGGCTGCACCTGGACACTGAGGACGTCCAACATGATGACGACCCTGGCTGCACCTGGACACTGGGGACGTCCAACATGATGACGACCCTGGCTGCACCTGGACACTGAGGACGTCCAACATGATGACGACCCTGGCTGCACCTGGACACTGGGGACGTCCAACATGATGACGACCCTGGCTGCACCTGGACACTGGGGACGTCCAACATGATGACGACCCTGGCTGCACCTGGACACTGAGGACGTCCAACATGATGACGACCCTGGCTGCACCTGGACACTGGGGACGTCCAACATGATGACGACCCTGGCTGCACCTGGACACTGAGGACGTCCAACATGATGACGACCCTGGCTGCACCTGGACACTGAGGACGTCCAACATGATGACGACCCTGGCTGCACCTGGACACTGGGGACGTCCAACAGCAGCAGATAATAATGTGGACGAGTCTGCCTCCGCTCGTCAACCACCACCTTACGCTGAAGCCTCATAATGACTGGATGGAGGAAGGTATGGCGATACACCGTCTGGATACACTTCATGTTTCTCTCGGTTATAAAACTAAAACAAAAAAATAATACTAAGTTTTAGTATTTGTATTGTATGACTACAGTTAACCCTTGTGTTAGTAATACAGTGGCCGGAGTGGCTACTGTGACATGATGTAATATCCATTTGATAAATCTCTATGTAAATATGACCTTCAGTCATAAAGACTGCACCACAAACCTTTCATTGCCTTGAAATCTTAAGAGAATCAATGTTAACCTTTGTATGTTTTATATTATGATCCAGTGACTTTAACCCCAGCCACCGTTGTACACAGTCATATCCCTGATATGTGGACACCTGGAACGTTGTAGATAATTTATCATGAAGGTCCCAGTACTGTGTCCACGCCACACTCACTCCAACAAAGGGCGCCTGTGGACGATGATGACGAAGGGAGACTCTTCAAGCAAACCTCATCATAAGTTTACAAGGACGATCTCTTTGTGTTTTGTGTCATCTACTAAGGAATATTTGTCAAGCGTTTGGTGTGTCCACAACTGTTTTATACCTTCGGAGTTGTATTTCTTCCTCTTGTGTATCACTAACATTGACTCTCGGGTCGCATGAGTTTCACTACAACGAAATTCGCAGACGTTACTAAAGGTGAGACGTAAGACCACGTCAGGTAGTTAACAGATGCGACAACTTGAAATAACCATCGTAAAATGGTACAATGGATTGTGTTTCCTGCTTGTTTAATTCTTGCTTTGTTTGCATTAACATTTGTCTATTGATTTATAGATTATGGCTGGAGGTAACCATTGTCAACTCTTCATAATTAATGATGGTCTGTGGTAGGTTTACTCCCTACACCCATCATCCTTCTTGGTCCCAAATCTATTTCAGGCCACCCAGACCACTGGTGCCTTGTGGATGTACCAATGTGACCCTATGTTCGTACAATTGTTCTTAAGCCCGTTTCTTAGGCAGTGTTACCTCTGTGTTTTGTGAAAATTGTCTCCTTACCAGCGAGTATTGTAAGAAAATGGTTTAATAGTCTATCTTGCAACTGCATCAGCTACTACAGATAATCAGAAAGTGTAAACATTCAGCGGTTCATGAATGCCAAGCGGTTGTTCAAGCCAGGCAAAATGTGTGGATGACCTTGACGTAGTAAGCAATGTGTTGATGAAGTTATGGCCAGTGGTGTGGCGAGGTAGGGTCTGGGCAGGCAGGACACGATTGAGTGATGTTTCGTATCGTCAAGCCTCATTCCTTCACTTGTCTATGTTTTACTTTTGATGACATTCATAGAGAATGCAGCTAAGGAGTTACGTTTTCTATACACAACATAGATGCTATTCGTTTTTACAAAATCGTAGTTTACTTGCAAACGGTAAAATCACTCATATGTAGCTTTGCCAGGTTTCCTCCTAAATTTGTTCTCCATATTAGATTCATCATACGTCAACGTAACAACTTAAAACAGAGATGGTCACGAAGTACAAAGATTAAAAATGATGAAAGGCTTTGATAATCTCGATCTAACAAATTCCCTAAGGCTAGATCTTCTGATCTAAGTCGTATTAATGGATGCAGTCTGGTGGGAAAACATTCTACCTTCACTGAGGCCAAGTGTTATTTGCTCAACCTAATTGTTAACATACAGACTGATGATTCCCCTGCAACTTCCATGGTATACACACTGACCAACTTGGCAAGTGGTACACCGAGTACAACGCCACACCTCCTGACTCCTTCCCAACCCACATGATGAAGGTCATGGACAACTTGTATGACCGCTACCTAACATTACCTGGACCCAAGATGACATTAAAAATTATTGATAAATTCTATCTTGCTTGAGAGAACAAAATCTTTAATACTAAAGAATGATGGAAAGAAAGAGCAAGATAATATCTTGGTGGATAAAGTGTGTTGATCACCGCAGACAAAATTGAGGATACAACATAGAATAGAGAATTTGTCTCTGATGATGCTCTTGCCTCCTCTGACGTCCACATGTTATCCACATAAACACAGTACTTTACTACAGTACATACAGTAATATCAGTCGTAACAACACTATGTATGTAGTCGTGATTACCGTAACATGTGAGTGGCAAGATTGGATGACGTAACGTAACAATATCAGACTTCATCATTCTCAATAGTTTAGGTGGATCATGTAATATTTGGCGTTGCTTCATGTTTTATCAGATGATCAAATGATGGCTGGTCTAATGACCTTCACAAGTCAATGGTCAATAAATCCAACACAGCAACCAACCACTCAGGATGACCAGGAGGGAGCCACCTGGTGCAGACCAAGTGTACCAGCCTGGTGGAGAGGATCAACTGCTCCACCTCAGGATAAGAGCTGCTCAAGTTCTGTAGTGAGGGACACTCCAAGTGGCATGTGAAACTACCAGTCTTAGTTATAAACTACCGCCCGGCTGGCCGGTGGGTGGGTGTGGCCAACATGAACCCAGGGGCTACACAAACACACACACACACACACACACACACACCGCCCACTGACTTGACCACCGGCCGGTGGGTGGCTGTGGCCAACATGAACCCAGGGACTACACACCGCCCACTGACTTGACCACCGGCCGGTGGGTGGGTGTGGCCAACATGAACCTAGGGGCTACACACCACCCACTGACCTGACCACAGGCCAGTGGGTGGCATTGGCCAACGTGAACCAAGGGGCTACACACACACACACACACACACACACACACACACACCGCCCACTGACTTGACCACCGGCCGGTGGGTGGGTGTGGCCAACATGAACCCAGGGGCTACACACCGCCCACTGACCTGACCACCGGCCAGTGGGTGGCATTGGCCAACGTGAACCAAGGGGCTACACACACACACACACACACACCGCCCACTGACTTGACCACCGGCCGGTGGGTGGCTGTGGCCAGCATGAACCCAGGGGCTACACACACACATACACACACACACACACACACACACACACACACACACACACCGCCCACTGACTTGACCACCGGCCGGTGGGTGGCTGTGGCCAGCATGAACCCAGGGGCTACACACACACACACACACACACACACACACTGCACACTGACCTGACCACCACCACTGTGACCTGACCACGTGTGGCATGTAGCTCATCCTTGGACAACATTAATCAAATACCTAGACAGAATTTTTGTGTTAGATAAAAGACATTTCTTGATAGTAAACATAAGAAATGATGACGAAAGATAAGGGACGCTATTAGAGGTAAATATTTTGTTAAAATATGAAATACTCTTCCTCAAACTAGCTCCCTGTACTATATTTTCTTTTACATACCCAGAGGAAAATATATTCTGTTGTTAATCACAATAAATGTTTATGTTTAACAGGTTTTCTATTTCTGATAGTATTTCACTGATTCAGGTTTAAAAACCTTGGTTCTGAACAACCATTATAATGCAACACAATACATATTTACCATAAATAAATCATTTATCACAATAACCATTATGTTTGTACCAGATTCTTTACGTCCTCAATCACGTTTGTTAATAAATAAAGAATTTTTCCGCCACATTTCAATACATAACATATATCTACACGTGTGTAAATATATGTATGTTTCTATAAATTTTTCTTTGGCTTTTATAATCAAGTTGTAAGATATCCGTCTGAAGAAGATACTAGATAATATTATAGGTTATGTGTGTGTGTGTGTGTGTGTGTGTGTGAGCGCACACACAGGAGTGAAAACATATTTTACATTTACAAGGTTAAAAGACGGGGCAACACGAGTGTACAAATCCTTCCTCAAAAGACTCACGTAATAATGATTAAAGTAGTACACACACACACACACACACACACACACACACACATACACACACACACACACACACACACACACACACACAAACACACACACACACACACACACACACACACACACACACACACACACACAGTCGCCTTTAATTTTTGATGTAGATTGATTTCCCATCATAGTTTCGTCTACGGAATTCTACATCTTCAGTTCAGCACAACATTGTGGTAATGATGGGAAAGTTACCACATTTACAAGCCGAGTGCACGTAGCTTATCCCACCTCGTTAGAAAGAAAACTTACCTGTATTTGAATTAATGAACGGGAACAGAGAAGACAAAATTTTATTACACATTCATCATACAACTATATAATTTATATTATATAAATTACCACATTTCCTGCACTTTCCATCACAAATTTGCCGAGGTCATAACCTTGTAGTTACCATTACCTTACAACCTTAAGGATGGTGGTCTACAACACCTCTAGATTGATGGAGAAAACGAAAAGTTTCGTTTTACTATTAAGACCACAGAAATACGGTAATTCCACTTCACTACCACTAACTACTAGTTATTTTACTTGTTGATTTTCACGGCTAAGATTTTCATCCTCTGAGTGAAGCCATACAATAATCGTCCTTATCTACTCTCAGCATTGGATAGCCTCCTGATGACCAAGATTGCTGTTTTGGTTGTCCGTTTCCCTTGTTACTGGTGCGTCTCACTGCACACCTTACATGAGTGCCTTCCACAGTATTAGGGACAGCTGCTGGGCCTCACTGTAGCTACTTCTGGGACGGTTGCCAATCTTCCTCGTATTCCCTCATGACCACAGCGCCAAACCGACTCCCGCCATCAGGCCGAAACGCACAAACATTTCTGACAAAATTGAGACAACCGCTTTCGCGTCAGTTTTGACACCAAGTGAATTTATACGACAATTACGCTCAAGATGCTTGGTTTTTCGTTCATGGATTGAACAGAAGCAACCAACGATGGTTGCTACTGCCCAATCCATGAAGTCCCCCCCACCACGGAAAGGTAACCAAGCTTCGGGGGGGATGGGTGTTTACCCTGACGCCAACGGAGAAACTCAATATTAGTGCAGAGATCTTTTCCTCGGTAAAGAAAGTGTAGCCGGACTCCGCCCTCATGAGGTTACTGCACGACAGCATAGATCACCCTTTGGTAGGCTGTGCTATAGGCAGCACAGCTCCGTCAAAGATCTCACTCCATAAGTGAACTTACATAGATTCCTTTTTGAACATTTTGTCTTGTCTATAAGGAACTCATCAGTTCTTCTCCAGTGAAAGCAAAAAATCATCGAGAAATTCATTTGTTTCCTCAATATCAGGATCTTGTGGCTCTCTGTGGGGGACGGGGCTGGTGGGCTGTGTGTCTGGCTGTGTCTGGGAAGCGGGGCTGTTGGTCTCTGTGACTTGCTGTGTCTGGGAAGCTAGGCTGTTGGTCTCTGTGACTTGCTGTGTCTGGGAAGCGGGGCTGGTGGTCTCTGTGACTTGCTGTGTCTGGGAAGCGGGGCTGGTGGTCTCTGTGACTGGCTGTGTCTGGAGATCAGGGGAAGTCTTGGGTATAAATTTCAATATACTGTGAGCGATATCGTCTCTCAACCGATTCCTCTCGATCTTCTCTTGCACGGCCTTCATGATAAGTTTGGGCGGCTTTCTCCATTTTCTTTGCATTTCAGTTGGTGATCCTGCGCCATCGAGCCACATGATACCAGAATAGTATCGTTCCTGTTTGCCAACGGGTCCAATCTTGGTGTCACACATGATGCCGAGTGAACCCAAATGGCGGCCGATGTTTACGTTGGAAGCCACGGGCTCGTTATGTATCTTGCAGTAACTTTCATACCGTTGCTGCAGCTCTTTCCTGCTGATAAGGTACCGCTTCATAGTAATAGTCTTTCCCTTCATTTGAACGAAGGTATTCATGAAACTAACAAAGGAAGCCTTTCCTTTGTAATCCCGTTTGTAGTAACAGAAGGCCATTGAAGACGTGGACTGGGTTAGGCGAAGTTACACAGACTAACAAGATAGTCCTATAATCAGTGGTCCTGTATCAGCACTGAACTCGAAATACGTCAGAACGACAATTTCAACCCAGGGCTGGAGGGCCATTTGATGATATTCTCACGTCTTGCTCAACCAAGTAACCTCGGTTAGACCTTGTTTATATTCAAATATAGCAAAGTTAATATAGTGAAGCTTGATGATTCCATTCATATGTAAGTTGCAATGTAGTTTGTGTGTATATATATAGATATATATATATATATATATATATATATATATATATATATATATATATATATATATATATATATATATATATATATATATATGTATATATATATATATATATATATATATATATATATATATATATATATATATATATATATATATATATACATATATATATTTTTTTTTTTTTTTTTTTTTTTATACTTTGTCGCTGTCTCCCACGTTTGCGAGGTAGCGCAAGGAAACAGACGAAAGAAATGGCCCAACCCCCCCCCCCATACACATGTACATACACACGTCCACACACGCAAATATACATACCTACACAGCTTTCCATGGTTTACCCCAGACGCTTCACATGCCTTGCTTCAATCCACTGACAGCACGTCAACCCCTGTATACCACATGACTCCAATTCACTCTATTTCTTGCCCTCCTTTCACCCTCCTGCATGTTCAGGCCCCGATCACACAAAATCTTTTTCACTCCATCTTTCCACCTCCAATTTGGTCTCCCTCTTCTCCTCGTTCCCTCCACCTCCGACACATATATCCTCTTGGTTAATCTCTCCTCACTCATTCTCTCCATGTGCCCAAACCATTTCAAAACACCCTCTTCTGCTCTCTCAACCACGCTCTTTTTATTTCCACACATCTCTCTTACCCTTACGTTACTTACTCGATCAAACCACCTCACACCACACATTGTCCTCAAACATCTCATTTCCAGCACATCCATCCTCCTGCGCACAACTCTATCCATAGCCCACGCCTCGCAACCATACAACATTGTTGGAACCACTATTCCCTCAAACATACCCATTTTTGCTTTCCGAGATAATGTTCTCGACTTCCACACATTTTTCAAGGCTCCCAAAATTTTCGCCCCCTCCCCCACCCTATGATCCACTTCCGCTTCCATGGTTCCATCCGCTGACAGATCCACTCCCAGATATCTAAAACACTTCACTTCCTCCAGTTTTTCTCCATTCAAACTCACCTCCCAATTGACTTGACCCTCACCCCTACTGTACCTAATAACCTTGCTCTTATTCACATTTACTCTCAACTTTCTTCTTCCACACACTTTACCAAACTCAGTCACCAGCTTCTGCAGTTTCTCACATGAATCAGCCACCAGCGCTGTATCATCAGCGAACAACAACTGACTCACTTCCCAAGCTCTCTCATCCCCAACAGACTTGGCTCCTAAGGTGATTTTGTTGTTGGAGTGGGACCTCCAGCCATTCTGTCCACCTTTTCCCTTTCTAGACATGTGGTGGTGCATTGGGTAGTGTGGCAACCTTCGTCTTCATCTTTTTGGGTGCAGGCTTGCAAACCTCGTGGAGTAGTTGTGGGGTTTGCTTCTTTGCTGCACCCGACACAGCCATCTGGGCGTAGCTATCTACCCGGGCTGGTGGGTCAGCCTGCATAGCTACACGCTCACTCGGTACCTGGGCTGGTGGACGAGCAGCCTTCCTTTCTTCCATGGCTACAGTCTGCCTAACGACCTGGGGTTGTGGAGCAGCCATCCTTACTACCACCCAGGTTGGTTGGGCAGCTTTCTTTCGTTTCTTTGCTACACCCTTCTGGTTGGGCTGGTTGGGCAACCTTCTTTTTCCTCTTCTTCGATACAACCTGCCAACCGAATTCGTCTGCTGGTGGGTCCGTTTCTTTCATGGATACAACCTCTGTAGCCACTTGGGCTGGCCGGTCAACCTTCGGTTGTAGGTAAAAGTATATATATATATATATAGAATAATGTGGTTATCATCAGCAGCCAGAGGCCATTCCTCCCTCCTTGCCTGCAGAGTTCTTGATTTTCTGGAAAGTTCTACGAGATTCTGGTAAGATAAATACCATTGAGAGGACGTTGTTAGGGGACAGTCAGGTTCAGTTTAGAGTTGGTTGTGGGATGGTCCTTTTACTGTGTCGTATCAGCCAGATGGGTATTTCTTTTCACAGTTTTCGTTAAAGTTTGTTTTCTAGAAGCATAATCTAGAGCACTATTTTCCATATGTTTATCATTTTTCTTGTTATAGTTTCATTATCATCATTAGTTTTGTTATTGTTGACTTTCAGATATTTCATGCTATGTTCGTGATTGCCGTGGAAGCGTCTGACATCTTGCTAGAAGACTTTCTGGTCACAATATTTCTGCACTGGGGAGTTGATCGTATTCTTTTATTGCAGGTTTTGTTATTATCTTGCTTTACATTAAGGTCTACTGGAGGTTTTCCCAATGCTGGTTGAACATATGTCCAGCAACAGGAGATGGCGTAAGATACAGTATTGATGAAACTTATCTATCTATATACCTATCTAAATATCGCTCTATCAGTCTATCAATCTAACAATGTATCTATCTATCTATCTTTATCTGAAAGTCAACAATAATAAAATCATTGATATATGAAGTATAACAACGTCCTCTCAATGGCAATTATCTCACCAGAATCTTCTAGAACCTTCCAGAAAACTATGAACTCTGCAGGCAAGGAGGGAGGAATGGTCTCCGGCTATTGATAAAACCATATTATTCCATATATATGTTTATATATACATATTTATGTATATATATGAATGTATATATAACGTACAGAATAATGCGGCCATCATCAGTATTCGAAGAAAACTGAAAAGATGAGGTCCCACCGAGATTCGAACTCGGATTGCTGGATTTAGAGTCCAGAGTGCTAACCCTTACAGCATGGGACCTGATAAGAAAAGATGTGATTTCATCTAAATGTTTTACATATAATCAACCAGAGGCCATTCCTCCCTCCCTGCCTGCAGGGTTCAAGGTTTTCTAGAAGGTTCTCGAAGATTCTGGTAAGATCATTACCTTTGAGAGGTCGTCGTTAGATGACAGTCAGGTTCACTCTATGGTTGGTGTTTGTAGTTGGTTGTCCGAGGATGTTGTTATACTTGATCAATTTTGTAATTGTTGATTTTCAGGTAGGAAGTACTCATTTACGATGCATCCTTGTACTCACAACAACCTTATGAGTCACTTCAAGATTTATCTTCACTACAACTTTATCTTCACTACACCATTAAGGTTGAAGTCAATGGTCACATTCACTACAATCTCAACACGACTGGTCTTATACCTAACCCATATTATCACTACATCCATGTACATGTATTTCTTGCAGAATAACGCAGATATCAATGATTTCTGTGAAAATTGACATATACAGCCTTACGTATCTATCGATCTATCTAATATCTGTTTTTTACCTATCTATCTACCGATCTATCTATCTATCTATCTTTCTAAATCAGAAAGTCAACAACAATATCATTAATGATCGTATAACTACGTCCTCTCAATGGCAGTTCCTACCCAGAATCTTCGAGAACCTTCTAGAAAACCTTGAACCCTGCAGGCAGGGAGGGAGGAATGGCCTCTGGTTGATTATATGTAAAACATTTAGATGAAATCACATCTTTTCTTATCAGGTCCCATGGTGTAAGGGTTAGCACTCTGGACTCTAAATCCAGCAATCCGAGTTCGAATCTCGGTGGGACCTCACCTTTTCAGTTTTCTTAGAAACTGATGATGGAACTGAGCCATATAGTTGACCTTCGATGGACATATATTTCTTACGGCCCACCATTTTATTTGAGTATGAAGATCTCACGGCAGAGAGGAAACGTGTGATATTCAAAATCAAAAGCCGCAATTGCCCTCATGGTAATGGTCGACATGTTTGCAGACAGATGACACAGACATGTGAGAAGTTAGACAAATATGGACGTTCCTGATTGCTGTATAGCCTAGGTTTATCATCACTTGTAATGAAGGAGAAATGTTGCACATTATTCCACACCTTTTTATTTAGGCTAGGTCAGGCTAGGATGAATAGGGTCCATAACGTAACAGAGCTGGGAAATGCATCATATCGGATGTGTATTTGTGCAAAATGGCGCAAGTTTGTGGAAGTGATTTACGCAATGCCGGAGAGAATCCACCTCCACCAGAAATAATGTCTCAGACCATACAATATCTGCTGTTGGACGAGCAGGGGACATTAGACCAATATATTCCTGTAGTTTACTGCTCTTCCCAAACACGCAGCAAGACATTCGTAAAAGCGTTAAACTGAACTTTTCCATCGGTTTTCATATCTTTAATTACTTACACCAGTTCCAACAGATGGAAAAAATCATTTGAAAAATCAGAAATTATTTGCCTATAAAAAGCATTTTGATCGATCGTACCAAATATTCAATTATTTCTGTACCCGACAAAATATTCAGTCACTCCTATATCCGACATTTTTCCTGCTGGCTGGTGCCGTTAAAGTCATATGGTAATTTACCGCAATTAGATTATAGATATATTCATCTATATGGAATGGCTCAGCGTGAAGAAACATATATATTTTCACTAAATCCTCCTCTTCACTACACTTCCATCTTCACTGCATAGTTCTAACACAACATCTTGACTACACCATTGTATGACCACATTATCATATCATTGTGTTCTTATCTTCACCACAGCCTCGACAAAATTGATGTTTTCTTTACACATCATGGTAGATGGCCATCTTTATGATGACAGAGAACACACATAACATATTAAACCACTTATCTTTAGTCAATTTAATCTAATTTCTGCTGATAAAAATGAATTATAATGACAATTCTTGTGTTCTGTGATGGGACATTGTACGGGAGGAGGAACTGTTGTCAGGCACATGTATCAAACTATTGAGAAATAAACTTAACTGTATTAAAGTATTGACTTCACTATATTAGACTTCTCTATATTAAGCTATGCTACGATATGATCAGTTCCCAGGTTATATAAGGGCGGGAGCCGGGACCGAGAGCATCATTTGAGCTGTGACCTCTGTCGAGTGAACATCTCTGCTCCGCCTTGCAAGCTCCCTCAACCTTTCCTCGAACACTTCAATATAATAATGTTCACCAAGGAGGTAGGACGATCCTCCTTTGTCCAGGAGATGGAATTTGAATATGTCCATGTATTTGACATGGGCTATGGCTGTGTGGACATGGAAGTGGAATACTCAGACGTGGAAGTGATGGATGGAGTGGAATTTGGCTGTGTGGATATGGAGGTGGAATACCCAGACGTTGAAGAGATGGATGGAGTGGAATTGGTGGAATACCCGGACGTGGAAGTCATGGATGGAGTAGAATTTGTCTGTTTGGATATGGAGGTGGAATACCCAGAAGTGGAATTAGAGGAAATGGAATATGGGTGAAGCTGGTATGAACGCCATATGGATTTGGTGAAGGTTGACCTCGTAATGTGTTGACGTAAAACAGGTCAACCACTGTGACCATGTAGCGGGGAGGGCCACATCCACCAACCACGAAGTGAGCCCCACCACGGAGAAGTATCCTGGCTGCATCCACGTACGAGAACCACCGCGGGATTGCCGTCATCCAGTACCCCTGCTATGCCTCCTACAAGAAGGCACTTCTTGCCAACGTGACACCACTCTCCGTCAACGGTCGCTGTGCAAAAGTGAAACCTCACCGTCCCACTGATGCTGACCAAGTGACCTCGACCACTCAAGTGGCACTGCAGCCCACACGCCCTACCAGACCCACCATCCATGAGGAAATGCAGCCAACCCCACTTGTCAGGCCACCTTCAGGGAGACATGGCAGGTATCAAGACCTGTCAGGCCCACCATTCAAGACCGACTTGGTCCCCCAACACACGTCAGGCCCACCATTCAAGACCGACTTGGTCCCCCAACACACGTCAGGCCCAGCGTTCTAGACCGACTGGGACCAATAACACATGACATGTCCTACGTTACAGACCAACTGCACTCCGCACCTCGTACGGGCGTTAAAAGGCGTGTAGAGATGACACACGTTCCCCGTGCCAAAAGATTCAGTTGGTGAGGAACCTGAGTTCTTTCTTCCTGCTGGTGCTGCAGGAGAACTCGGCCCTAGAGTGGACACTGGAGGTGTGTTTGTGGTTGTGTTTGGCTTATCACTGAGGAACCAACACCAAGACAACTTTATTTTCGCCCCGACAAGGATTACGTTAATCTGGCGGAAGTCTGGCTTTCTCCCAGTAGTGGATGGCACATAATATCTACGTAGGGACGTTGAAAAACAAAGAAAAAAAATGGGAACATTATCCCGCCCATTAAAAAATACATAAATTCACGGGGATAATTTCCTTCGTCTTCAAAGAAAAAATGAAACTCTTCCGACGCTACCGTGCCTTCCATAAAGCAACCCTCAAAGAAATCACTTTCTACACAATGCGCAAGGATTCGGTTAGCCAGTCTCCATATGACTGGCGCTATTCTTCCCTCTGATTGATTCATTTTTCAAGATTAAGGAAAGTTATAATAAAAATATTGTATTGAGTTTCTCCGTTGGCGTCAGGGTAAACACCCATCCCCCCCGAAGCTTGGTTACCTTTCCGTGGTGGGGGGGACTTCATGGATTGGGCAGTAGCAACCATCGTTGGTTGCTTCTGTTCAATCCATGAACGAAAAACCAAGCATCTTGAACGTAATTGTCGTATAAATTCACTTGGTGTCAAAACTGACGCGAAAGCGGTTGTCTCAATTTTGTCAGAAATGTTTGTGCGTTTCGGCCTGATGGCGTGAGTCGGTTTGGCGCTGTGGTCATAAGAGAATACGAGGGAGATTGGCAACCGTCCCAGAAGTAGCTACAGTGAGGCCCAGCAGCTGTCCCTAATACTGTGGAAGGCACTCATGTAAGGTGTGCAGTGAGGCGCAGCAGTAACAAGGGAAACGGACAACCAAAACAGCAATCTTGATCATCAGGAGGATATCCAATGCTCAGAGTAGATAAGGACGATTATTGTATAGCTTCGCTCAGAGGATGAAAATCTTAGCCGTGAAAATCAACAAGTAAAATAACTAGTAGTTAGTGGTGGTTAAGTGGAATTACCATATTTCTGTGGTCTTGATAGTAAAACGAAACTTTTCGTTTTCTCCATCAATCTAGAGGTGTTTGTAGACCACCATCTTTAAGGTTGTAAGGTAATGGTAACTACAAGGTTATGACCTCAGCAAATTTGTGATGGAAAGTGCAGGAAATGTGGTAATGTATATAATATAAATTATATAGTTGTATAATAAATGTGTCTCAAAATTTAGTCTTCTCTTTGCCCGTTCATTAATTCAAATATAGGTAAGTTTTCTTTCTAACGAGGTGGGATAAGCTACGTGCACTCGGCTTATGAATGTGGTGACTTTCCCTTCATTACCACAATGGTGTGTTGAACTGAAGATGTAGAATTCCGTAGACGAAACTAATATAGGAAATCAATCTACATCAAAAATTGAACGTATGCATCTTTAGACGGACATAAAACAAACGAACGGAGGAGCGCACTGGAGCAAATCAATTTCATTATCACCACTTAAAGTAGGCCTTTCAAGTAGTTGTTGCTTTAAAGGAAACTTTTTCTAGCCAAGGTTTAGTTAGCACCTAAACTAATCCCCACGACCTTACCTTAAGAAATATTTTCATAAGATACTGTCTGAACATATTTCTAAGGTAAGGTCATTTAGGTTTGGTTTAGATGCTAACCTAACCTAGGCTAGAAAAAGTTTCCTTTGCTTCAGAGCCCCAACTACGTAGATGGGCTACTGTTTATATTAAACAGTAATAGAAAGGTGATAAAACTTAGATGAAATGAATAAAAATATAGAATGGGTCAGTTGAAAGTTGAAGTATTTGCTAGATACAATTTTTGGCAGATCCAAATGCATCCTAAAGTCAGTCACTTAAATCACAATGCTGAATATTGTTTTAATTGTTGGAACTAGTTACAGGAAGTAGAAATGTCAAGCTTAAAGGGATGCCATTATAATAACTTCATATACCTGCATAGGATCTCTTAAACTTCTTTTCCCTAAAGCTGAATGGATTTAAGTAGTTTAATCTGCTCTCTAAATTTGTTTCTCAGTCCAGTAATCATCTTTGGAGATTACCTCAGTAATTTCTCCATTCAATGTCTTCCTTTTCAAATTAGTTGACGACCAAAGCAGTACAGTATCCAAGCTCGGATGACTATGTTTTGGGAAGGCGAGAGGTCAGGTTATGCAAGAATGTTAGAAATGGCTTCCATCAGTTTCTGCCCTATCTACTCTAAATATTTTGGGTTATTAGAACTTAGAGATTTATGAGTAGATAATACAATATAGTTATCTTGGCAAGATATCCAACGTGAGATTATAGTCATAATAACAATATAGTCACAAGGCCAATATATAGTCACCGGAATATTATATTTATCATGATAATGTATCACTTATGACAAAATATGCATGATTAAAAAATGACAATATAGCACCTACAAAAAATATCACATTGCTAATATAGCCAAGGTGGCGATATATACATGATAATAATGTAACCAAAATAAGAAGATAGCCAAAATGACAATATGTTCATAATGACGATACTACCACTATGTATATATATTCTCCATGACACTATAGCTACACTGACAGTAAAGCTATCTTCACAAAAGCGTAAAATTGAAAATACAGCAAACGACAATATAGCCACCATGACAATACAGCCATCTTGACAATAAAGTCTCGATATAAATCAATCGCCAGGACATTAGAAACGCGTTGAGAGTAATTTACAGACTTTATAGATATCATGGAAATATAGCCCCCATGTCAATATATTTGCTATGACAATTTAGCCATTATGATAATACAGTCACGTCGACAATGTATTCACTATGACAATAAAACTACCATGATCATATAACTGATATGACAATACAGTCAAAGGAAAAATATAGAAACATTCAACTTATATTCACAAAGGCAATATAACCACCTGACAATATAGATAGTGTAAATAAATAGTCGTTTTCGGATCATAGGAAACATATAGACTCCAGGACAATATAATCTCTGTGAAAAAACAGTGACTCAGACAGGATTTATCATCATAATATAGTCATAACTTTATAGCTGTCATGTAATTGTAGTCACCATGACAAAATTATCACAATGAAATAAAACGGCATTACAATATAGTTACCATAATCATACACCAATCATGATTATATGATCAGCAGGTTGACATAAAAAATATCACAGTATAAAAACCATGACAATTTAAGTGACTTGGTGAGATGATATCCATTCACTTACACTTACAATACCAAATAAGCCGCCATGAAAATATTATTATCGTGATCATATAATGACAACAATATTGTAGCTAATAACAAAATATATCCCGAACGACAAAATTAACCATAGCAATATAACCATCAAGTTGATATAGCGACCAAGATAATGTAGCCAGGACGGCATTATATTGAAAATAACAATACAGCCACCATGCTAATGTCTTCACCATGACAATGTAGCTACCATGAAAATATAGTAACCTTGACTATATATCTACCATGATAAAATATTTGAACTGAAAAATATCCAAAACAAGATATCACCTTTCCAATATCGCCAAAATGTTATTATTGCCATTATGACAATATACCGGCAGAAAGAAATATATATACCCACTACTTGACAATATAGCTATTCTGACAATACTGCCAACATGAAAAGACAGTCACCTCCTTGTTATATAACAAAAATGACAAATAGCCATCATGGCAATATAGTGACCTGACAATACAGCCACCATGGCAATATGGTGACCTAACAATACAGCCACCATGGCAATATAGTTACCATAACAATGTAATCTTAATGACAATATAGCCAACATGACTATATAGTCACGATGACAATACAACCACCGTGACAATACAGATAACATGACAGTACCGTCTCTAAGACAATATTGCCATCAATTCAACAAATTAAATGACAATATAGATATTATGGCAACACAGTCACCATGACAATATACTCAGAAATGTAATATAATCGCCATAATAAAATCATCCTCTCATGAAAATATAGCCACCTTACCATTTTGGTTTCCATTACAATGTAGCCACAGTAATAAAAGATTTACCAAGACAGTACTGAAACCATAACAATATAGCATATCATGGCAATGTAGTCAACTGATAATTTAATCAAAATGACAATTTCTCTTCTATAATGGCATATCCTCAAGGGCAATATCAACACCATTAAAAAAGCTTCTATGAAAATAGTCACTATGACATTATAAATATCAGGATAAAAAAGTCACCATGACAATATAGTTATCATGGCAATATAGCCACTATGACATTATAGTCATAATGACAATATAGTCGCTGTGACAATATTGTCACCATGATGATATGATTATCATGATGATATATCGATTATGACAAATTATGCAAGAGTTAAATAATGACAATATATCACCTATAGATAAAGATCACCTTGCCAATATAGCTAAGGTGACGATATATACATCATAGCAATGTAACTAAAATGAAAAGATAGCCAAAATGACGGTATGTTCATAATGACAATACTGCCACTATGAAAATATGTTCCCCAACTGCCACTATGAAAATATGTTCCCCAACTGCCACTATGAAAATATGTTCCCCATGACACTATAGCTACACTGACAATAAAGCCATATTCACATAAGAGTAACATTGAAAATACAGCTACATTGTCATGGTGACGATATTGGCATGGTGGCTCTATTGTTATTTTCAATATAATGCCATCCTAACTACATTATCTTGTTCGCTATATTTACTTGCTGGCTATATTGCTATGGTTAATTTTGTCGTTGGGGATATATTATGTCATTAACTACAATTTTGTTTTAATCGTATGATCATAATAATAATATTATCATCGCGGCTTATTTGGTAATGTGAGTGCAAGTGTATGGATGTCTTATCATTGTAAGACTCACGCACACTTCCATTAATTTTTCATTAGGTATTTGTCATTATCATTTTACTGTGAGTTACATAGAGTTAGATGCATGTTGCCACGGGCTCACTGTTCCCACGGGCTACTGTTAATCAGGATGTTTGAACACGTAAGAGCTGATCTGTTATTTGAACACGTTGTTGAATGGGTGTTGACGGACTCCCATATAACCCCTGCCAGTGTGACCTGAGGGGACACACTGGCCAGCATCGTCACACTGTTCACTAGAGTGTGTCGTAGTGTGTCATAAGACTATAGCCCAGAGTACTACAGATGGACGTACACGTTTTGTTGTAATAAATCTACAAAGGCCGCCTGATCTTCATTGAGTACCACAGACGAAGAAGACCTCATTTCCTTCCTCTCAACTCAACCTTACAAATGGTGGCAGTGACGTAAGAACCCACGTGACCACACACGACCGTCACATCTACTTCATATTTCTACGTCTGGTGTTGCCAGCAGTCATACAAGCCTACCTGACACAGTCCTGGTGCTCCCTCCTGTGGACGTTAAGGGCGGAACCCACGGCCGGCTACGTGCTCCATCACCCGTACCTCAATGCATTGAATATACGCCTTTATTACACTGCTGACAATGTGTCGCTTGCAAGAGCATCAAGACAGCGCCACCGCCGTGCAGTATTGTCATCACATCCAGACGTGTCAAGCAAGGTCAGCCATCCTGCCAACACCAACGTGGAGGTCATCTTGTCAACCGCTCCAGAGACGCGTCATCATCAGCCGTGGCGACATCCCAGACGTCAGCATCGCGTGGTCCAGCCCTTGTCACTCACTCAACTTTCCTGCTAGCGAGCCGCTACTCTGCACACATCTTCACCTCGCTACACCCAGCGAGCCGCTACTCTGCACACGTCTTCACCTCGCTACACCCAGCGAGCCGCTACTCTGCACACGTCTTCACCTCGCTACACCCAGCGAGTCGCTACTCTGCACACATCTTCACCTCGCTACACCCAGCCAGCCGCTACTCTGCACACGTCTTCACCTCGCTACACTCAGCGAGCCGCTACTCTGCACACATCTCCACCTCGCTACACTCAGCGAGCCGCTACTCTGCACACATCTCCACCTCGCTACACCCAAGACGCCTTCGTAAGCGAATCTCCCATTCAGATAAGAACTGTGTCAAAATGGTTCACTCTGTGAGGTATGCTCCTTTTGTGTGTTACTAGTTCTTAGTCTATAAATATAAACATTTATATATTTTGGGTAATATGATTATTCATCTTTGTAGTTTAGCAAATTAATCTAAGTTTTCAGTTATTCTTGCATATATTCTTTCTTATGTTTTCATACATTGGTACTATTCTTTTAAGTGATGATTACTTTCATATATAGAGTCCATTACTGATATGTTATACTATTATGTGCACCTTTCATATACAGAGTCTTGTGTTCATATGTTATACAGTTATGCCAGCCTTTTATTGCCTTTATTTCATTACAATATTTTCAAATGATATTCATGTTGTGTATTTTGTATTAAGTCAATAGTGTTAATTATATTTTACATATTTTTGGGGGCTATTAATTACACACTTTATGTAAGATTGTATTACAAGTCCGATGAAATTCCATGCGGTAATCGTAAAGGTTCATATGTACTTAGGAATTTACCTAGAATCCCTTATTATAAACGGAACCAGCCTTCTAAAATGGCGACGTCACACAAAGTTGTTTTGACAGATTCTGGTGACACAGATGACCCACAGAAACCTTCTCACACGTTACCACACCCACACCCACCTCCCCCTCCACATCACAAAAACTCCTTCACTAAAAACCGTTGTAACACTAAAACAAGCTAGGGAACCACACGAGTTATTTGATGGTAAACTGTCAAATTTTGATCGGTGGATTAGAAATGCAGAGGACATTGTTGAACATAATGGTGATTCAGGAGACAGAGCGCTTATATCGGCTGCTAAAAATCTCATTGATTTCCACCAGCCTAACAATTAAGCTAGGGTTGTCTATGACTCAGATGACATTGGAAACTGTACATCTTGGGAGGAATTTAAAACGTTGTTTACATCAGGTTGTGAGAATCATTCTCAGATAGTTTACTACACGTCCTTTTACGTGCTCTTAACACAACATACTTGGATGATACGTCAGTCCCTGATCACTGCAGTACCTTACATGGAAGAATGAGATTAGTTAGGCAGGCTTATGAATCCTTACCCTGGATATCAGCCATGATGAATCCTGAAACTCATATGCAAACACTCATGCGATTATTACACATAACCTTCATTCTCAAGGACCTGACCTCCAGACGTAAGACGACGGTTACTTAATGAGAACATCGACCCATCATTGTGGGTCAGTAACAAAAGTGTTGAATTACACTCAAAAGAAATGTGGTTATTCCAACACCAAGACACTGGGGAGAGTGTCGGCTTCCCAAAGTGTGACGTAACATTCTAGTGGTCAACACAATCATTCTTCTCATGGTCAAATACAGCGATTCAGTGATGACAAACACTCACATAAAGTGACGTGCTTCCGGTGTGGCCAACCAGGACATAAAGCGAATGTGTGTCCTTACACATGGGACTCATTCTCACGTGAGCCTCGACCAGAACAACAAACGCAGTCAACGACCCATGTCATCACAGCCTCGGTCGTCACAATTCTGCCGACCTAGTCATGATTTCCTCCAGTCAGACATCAGGCTGACCTTCACCCGCTCGCGCCCAACACCACCAAGCAGGTGTTCATATCATAGCAACGCTAGACACACTTCAGCGGAATGTCGAGCATTAGCTAGACAGACGTCATCTAACACAGGTTCATCATGTCATTATCAACAATGACAATCTCTCGCTCATGACAAGACTCCATCACATACGGAACTCTTAAGACATTTTCGTTCTTCGCCATTTTCTCACATTACAAGTTTCGATTTAGTGGGTTCTTTCCAGGATAAGCCAATCACAATCTTTCTAGACAGCGGCGCTGAAGCAGATGTCATTCATTATGATTTTATTCAACCATTAATGGGGCGCACTCAACTTGTTCAATGCTCGGACTTTTACCCATCCCTTCAAAGTATCTCAAATGAAAATCTCGACGTAAGGGGCACTATTAAAATGAACATTCGCATAGGCGACTCGGTCATTACGGTAACCCCTTACATTGTTCGTGGTGTAACTTTTCCTGCTAACTTGTTACTAGGACGCCACTCTATGTGTGGCACAACATAAGATCTGTCCTATTCATCATGTGGTTTGTGTTGATAATACGTTCCTGCCATTGTCAGAGAAGAGTTCTCACTCAGTCAGAGTCATTAATACATCTGCTCCCACGTCCTGCTTCACGGTAGACAATACGCATCCTTTTTACTTTTCTACTCATCATTGTCCTGGTAAACTGAGAACCAACATGACTCTGCATAGTAACACATTAACGAAGGTTCCTCTCTCACTTTCTCGAACATGGATGAATGATCATGGACTGAGACATAGTCAGGGTGATCTCGCACTAAGAGTAGTTGCTGAACCTTCATCACTAACTGTCAAAGGACTATCGATGGATGACTCTCTTCATGAGACCCCAGATGGAGAGGTCACCATATACATTGCCAATACGGGACCCCACTCCTGTCCGTCTCCGTAGAGGGGCCAAGCTTGTGGAGTTCTCCGTTTTGAAGTCGGGAATTCAAGACGAGGAGTTACATGAGTTCACCATCCGTCTAGTCTCACATTCTATTAACCCACCACCACCTACTTCCTCCTACCCCAGACTCAGCAGTGCACGGCTCGAGTCAGCTCCCCACCATCACCCCTGACATGATATCCAAGGTAGGATTAACCAAACATGTTGACCAGTTAACAGACTTACTTAACCAGTATAGGTCTACTATTGCCTTATCAGGAGAACCACTCGGTAGAACTCATTTGGATGTTCACATTATTAACTTAGAGAAAAACACACGTCCCATTGACGTCCCAGCCTACCGATTGCCACACGCGCACACAGACACAGCAAACAAACTTGTTCAGGACATGTTGAAAGATAAGGTTATAGAAGAATCACGATCACCATGGAATTCACCACTTCTGATCGTTCCGAAAAAGGACGGAACTTTTAGACCAGTCATAGATTTTAGAAAACTCAACAACAAGGTCACTTTGAAAGATGGTTTCCCATTACCAGTGGTATCAGAGCTTCTTCATAGCCTCGGTAACAATAAGGTATTTTCAACTTTGGATTTATTGAGCGGATTTTGGCAGATTCCCTTGTCAGAGGAAAGCCGCCCCCTGACTGTGTTCAGTACGCCAGATGGTCATTGGCAGTTCATATGCATCATGCCCTTCGGTCTTCATTCCTCACCAGTGATCACCTTCTCAAGGTTAATGACTAACATTTTTCGTCATGTGTTGGGCAAAGATGTATTGGTTTATCTTGATGATATAATTGTCATGTCTCCAGATATTGCTTCTCATTTCAAAAGTCTTGAAAGAGTATTTCTACGACTTAAGGATGCAAACCTAAAAGTCAAGTTATCCAAATGTTCTTTTCTACAGACAAGAATTAATTACTGAGGTCACGCCGTTGACGAAAACGGTAATCAACCTAATGCACATAAATCAAAACAATTGTAGAATGGCCAGTCCCTTCCACAACAGACAAAGTCAAATCCTTCCTTGGTTTAGCAGGATATTATCGAAGATTTATCGCTATTTTCGCGAAGATCGCAAACCCCCTCACTTCTCTTCTGAAACAGGAAGTTACATTCCAGTGGTCTACAGCACAAGACAATGCGTTTAACTTACTCAAGCTACACTTGATCGAGGCGCCTATCCTTCGATTTCCCAATTTTGAGAAACCCTTTATTTTGCACACAGATGCTTGTAAACAGGGTCTTGGAGCTGTACTTATGTAGGAGTCAAATAAGGGCAGACTTTTTCCCATAGCTTATGCGAGCCGCTCATGTTCGAAGACGGAATCGAAATACTCAGTAACAGAATTGGAAGGCCTTGCAATTGTTTGGGCACTCAAACATTTTAAGGAATACAAATATGGTTACCCTATTACAGTTTATACAGATCACTGGGCACTGGTAGGTATTTTTCAAAGACAAGATCCTACAGAAAGTTTCAGAGGTGGTTTTTAACTTTCCAAGCATTTGACCCAGATTTCCGTTTGGTTTCGGGTTCATCCAATGTAGTTGCAGACGCGCTTTCCCGCAGAGTGGGGACAGTCACTGTAGGTAATAGCCTCGTATATTTTGATGTAGAAAGGTTGACACGACATCAACGGGATGACCCTGTCTGGGGTCCTGTCATAGAATACCTAGAGGGTATAAGATCTTCATTGGATGCTAAAACAGTTGTTCCAGTCAGAGAATTGTATTTAGCACAGGGAGTCTTATGCAGGGACGCGAAATTAGGAGTGCCCACCTGTGTTGTTAAACTAACAATAATTCCAACAGCATTAGTACAGGATTTCTTGAAGTTAGCACATGATTCACCCCAGGCCGCACACCCAGGCGCAGATAGATGCTATAAGCAGACTCGTTTGAGGTATTTCTGGCCAAGAATGCAGAAAAACATTAAAGATCATATTTTGAGGTGCCATACCTGTAAGACACACAAGGGAAGTCCCACTACCCTGCAGACTGTGTTGAAATATCCTTTACATTCATACCCATGGGAAAGAGTTCATATGGACATATGAGGAGGTTTCCCTAGGTCCATGGCAGGCTACAGATTACATTTTAGTAATTACTGATGCCTTCACGAGTTATTGTGAATTAGTCCCAGTTCAAAATAAAGACGCAGCCACGGTCGCTAAGGCGTTCAAAAAATATATCTTAGACAGACATAATGCGCCGAACATTTTACTTACAGATAATGGTGGGGAATTTAATAACTTACTATTAGAAGAACTAATTGGGTCGCGCCGGATTATCGCTCGCTCTTATAAAGCTCCAAAGGCCGAGTAATTCGAGTGATTGCGTACCCCAAGCCCTAGCTCCGGTGGTTGGTTATCCAGTACATTCCAACCAACAGCTGAGAGTCGGAGGTTGTCCAGCTACGTTTACTGGTATAGCAGGGCAACTACTAAAGGGAAATCCCGTGGGCTGAAGCACAGCGGCAGAGGCGATCGTCTGACTGCAGTCCTCTGCTTCCTTCGGGCGGCAGCACTGTGCGACCAAAACCGAAGCGTCTACCTTTGTCACGGGTTTTCGCTTCGTTGACACCCGTCACGCATAACCCATTCTTAGTTGAATAGCGCACCAGCCTCTGTTGGTATGTCGGGTGCCAGCAATAACCACGTGGGAACAGTCGACGACCGTTCACCCACTTGCCCACATTGTGGGAAGACCTTCGCCAGCTTTCGGGGCCGTAGGGTCCACGAGAGGCAGGCGCATGCCGGCTCCTTTCATCAGGAGCTGGCGACAAGACACGTTCTGTCCAAGGCTCGATGGTCTGATGAGGAGGTGGAGCTCCTCGCCAGGGCTGAGGCCGGGATGGCAGCTGGTCCCTCACTAGTTGCCGGGCAGGGCCTGAACCAGCGGTTGCGGGAGATTGTCCCTTCTAGGACGGTCGAAGCGATCAAAGGGCTCCGACGCAAGGCGTCATATAAGTCCAGGGTTCAGGAACTGACCTTGAACTTAAACCTGATCCAGGAAACTGGTGAAGGTGAGGTGCTGGGTGGCTCGCCGATTAGGCGGCGTGTCCCAGCCATAACGAGAAGTAACACGCGGGATGACACAGAGGGGGAAGCACCACGTACAGGGATGTACGCGTGTGCGGAACCCGGCGATGAGATGACCATTCCTCCCGCGGTTTTATCCGTCCCAGCCATTCCGCGGATCCCCCAACCCCAACAAATGATTACTTCCTTTATGGCGGAGACTGTTGCCTACTTCGACTTGTTATTACTCGACCCCACAAGGACATCGTGGGGCGAGGACGCCCTAAATGTTGCCCTGGACCACTTGCGTCAGGGTGACAGCCTCGCCGCCGCCAGGGCCGCTGCAAAACACGCATCGGAGATGCTAAGTTCTTGCAGCCCGCCCCAAGACCGCCCGGATCGTGGTGAAGGTGGTTCAAGGCAGTCAGCGAACCAGGGCCGTGCACGCCAAGCGGAGGAGACACCTTTGCGCGGGAATCGGCTTAGAAGGGAGCAATACCGCAAAACACAGAGACTCTATCGAGAAAATAGGTCTTTGGCTGCTGGACAGATCCTCAAAGGTGATTGGGAGGTACCGCCAACTTCGGTTGGGCCGGACCGCCTCATTCCCTTTTGGGGGGCTCTCTTCTCTCGACCGTCTGAGCCGGACGAGCGTGTCATCACCGACTACGACTTATACAGTGAGCAAATGGCAAGAGTCATAACCATGGACGAGGTAGCACATCACCTCAAGGCGACGCGAACATCTGCCCCTGGACCTGATGGAATGACGACGAGGTTACTGAAGTCCATTCCTCCGAGGGTACTGGCTAAGATGTTTAACCTTTGGCTTGCTACGTCTGCACTGCCAGAGCCATTCAAGGCAAATAGAACGGTGCTGATACCAAAGGTCCCTAACCCTACCGAGCCCAAGGACTACCGCCCAATTACGATCTCATGCGCGGTAGTCCGACTGCTTCATAAGATACTAAGCAGCCGCATCTCTAGCCTCATCAAGATCGACGAGGCTCAAAAGGCATTTGTCCCAGTTGACGGATGCCTTGAGAACTTGACGATCTTAGATGCGATCGTCGGTCGTGCGCGAGCACACGCCCACGGTGTGCACCTGGCATTCTTAGACATGGCAAAAGCGTTCGATAGTGTTAACCATAGCACTATCGAACGTGCCATGTCGCGGAAGGGGATCCCAGCCCTAGTCAGGTCATATATTATGTCGACGTACGACCGAGCCTTCACAAAAATCGAAGGCAGCGATGGGATGTCGGAGAAAATATATATGACTCGTGGGGTCAAGCAGGGCGACCCATTATCGCCGATGCTCTTTAACCTGGTGATTGACGAGGGAATCACTAGGGTAAAGGAGACCGGCGTAGGGGTAAAGTTAGGTGACAAGACCGTATCAGCGCTGGCTTTTGCTGATGACTTGGTTCTGGTAGCGCAGACGCCCACTGGCTTGCAAAAGGCAATGGACGTCATGGCTGAGACCCTCGCGGGGGGTGGGCTTCAAGTGAACCCAGGGAAATGTCGTACCCTCAGCATGGAGGTTGACGGCAAGCGAAAGACTTGGTACGTCAATAAAAATAGGACGTATCAAGTCTTGGGCAGCGCCGTCGGCTCCATGAGTGCTGAGGACGATTATAAGTACCTCGGAATTCTCGTTGGGGCCGGGGGTCGCCGAAAGTCTTATGGGGCCTTGCTAGAAGAGGGGCTAAGAAACATCACCAGGGCCCCTCTAAAACCCCAACAACGGATTGCGCTGCTGGTTGAACATCTGATCCCCAAGCTCATGCATCGACTTGTGTTGGGGGAAGTATATAAGACACAGTTAGCACGCATGGACAGGCAGGTGCGAGTGGCGGTTCGCCGCTGGCTTCGCCTAGCCCATGACGTGCCCTGCGCATTCTTCCACTCGACATCTGGAGATGGTGGGCTGGGCATACCAGACTTTGTCTCAACCGTCCGGCTTAACAAACAAGCGCGGTTCGAAAAACTTCTCACCTCGTCCGACCCAGCAATTCAGGCGGCTGTTCGGGAGCCTGCAGTCTTGAGCAAACTGCAGCGCTGGTCCGGACCCGCATGCATTGCCGGTCGCCAGGCGGGAAGTAAGACCGAACGTCAGCACGTATGGCGTGCCAATCTAATCAGCACTGTTGACGGTGCGGCTCTCGCTCCATCTACCACTGTGCCTCAAGTGAGTAGATGGGTGAATAGTGGGAACCGTTTCTTGTCCGGTGCTGATCATGTGAAGGCCGTTCAAGTGCGGATAGGAGCCTTACCCACCCCTGCCAGGGCGTCCAGAGGCCGGCCCGAAATAAACGACCTCTGCGACACCTGTCAGAAACCGGGTACGCTGGGTCACATCGCTCAGATGTGCCCACGTACACACGGGGGTCGGGTCAAGAGACACGACAACATCTGTGCGTTTTTGGCTGGACGTCTAAGGCAAAGGGGTTTTCAGGTGTCCTGCGAGCCCCGCATTCCGATTGTGGGGTCCTTTAGAAAGCCGGACATGGTAGCTTCTAAAGGCACGGAGACCTACATAATAGACACCCAGGTCTCCGGTGTTCACTTCCCGCTTTCGGCTGCACATGCCTACAAGTGCAGCTACTATGGTACCCCGGAAGTCTTACAAGGCGTACGGGAATACACAGGTAAAGACACCGTGCATGTTACCTCAGCAACCCTGAGTTGGCGAGGTGCATGGTGTCAAGAAAGCGTGAGTGCTCTCAGGGGGTTAGGGCTGACGTACCGGGACCTAGAGGTGTGCAGCGTCAAAGCCCTAACCTGGACGCATTCCCTTCACAGGATGTGGTCCAAGAGCACAGGTTAGTAGTCGGAGCCTGCCTCAAACATCTGGTGTCGGCCCACCGAGCGGGCGAAAGGTCATCTCCCCCTTGTCGGCTTGGGGTGTGCGGGATTAGGCTGTTCTCCCGTGGCCCCCACAGGCAGGTACCAGTTCCTGAGGGCGGGTTGTCGGGCGGGATGGTGGACGCCTAGGCAGGGCTGCCCATTGCTCCCGCGCGACGGCCGCACAGGAAGGTGAGCGGTGCTGGAAGGTCGCTGTGCCGAAGTCGGCAACCTAAGTCGAAACGGGCCCAACAGAGTCCGAAACATCCTCTAACTGCCACCTCAAACTTATCTCGAACTTTACTATCAGCATTCTGATCTATAATCTTCCTCTTATAGTATCCATACAGTTTTCCTATTAACAACTTCCTTCACTTTCAATACGTAGTGTTAGCCGACGAACCATCACCTTCGCACAGTAGATAGATCTTCCCCATCGCACCACTACTAATTGGCAAGATCGAAAAAAAAAAAAAAAAGAAAATAATCGAATACGCATCGTCTCACGATGGTGCGCAACGGGGTCTAGACCAGTCAAAGCCTTCATCATCAAGCCCACATAACCACTATACAGCATTTCACAGAACCTAACTGTACAACACAGAGGTATATTGATACGAGATTAGCGCATAAGAACGCGCACTTTCATAAAACATACAAACATCCTACAGCCTGGCTCGAAAACAGGACCCTGCATGGCAGGCTGGAGCGGTACCACAAGGCTATGATTGCCCATAATAGGGACATGACTACTGGAATATTAATAATAGAATACCCTTAGTCTCTCGTTGTAGAGTAACGGGCCTTTAACAGCTCAAATCCAATCAGGCTCACAAAATCATCATACAGCATTTTGCAGAACCTGACTATACAAAACAGAGGTATATGGATACAAATATAGTGCATATGAACGCGCACTTTCATAGAACATAGAAACTTCCAACAGCCAGGCTCGAACCCGGGACCCCTGAGTGGAGAGCGGGAGTGCTACCGATTGGTTATGATCATCTATAGTAGAGAAATGACAATTCCAATACTAAGTAATCGAATACCCATCGTCTGACGTTGATGAGCAACGGGGTCAAGACCGGTCAAATCTTATCAAACTCACACAACCAGCAAATAGCATTTTGCAGAACCTAACTATATAACAAGGAGGTATGTGAATACGAATATAGTGCATAAGAAAGCGCACTCTCATAAAACATTCAGACATCTGACAGCCAGGCTTGAGCCCGGAGCCCCTGCGTGGTAGGTGGAGGCGCTACCGCTAGTCTTTGATCGCTCCTAATAAGAAAATGACTGGTCGAATATGAGTAATCAAATACATTTCCACTCATATTGGTAAGAAACGGGGTGTAGACTGGTCAAATCCCATCAGGCTTGCACAACCAGCAGATAGCATTTTACCAAAACTAACTGCACAACACGGACTTATGTAAATACGAATACATTGCATATGAACAAGCACTTTCATAGAACATACAAACCTTCAAAAGCCAGAATTGAATCTGAAACCCCTTGAGTGGCAGGCGGGAGTGCTAGTACTAACAGGGATATGACCATTCGAATACTAAGTCATCGAATACCTTTCGCGTTACATTAGTGAGCAACGGAATGTAGACCGGTCAAATATCATCACCCTCACAAAACAAGCAGATAACATTTTACAGAATCTAATTGTAGAGCACAGAGGTATATGCAAATGAATATAGTGCATAGGAATGTGCACTTTCACAAAACATACAGTCTTCCAATAGCCAGTCTCCAACTTGCGACGCCTGCGTGGCAGGGGAGAGCGCTACCACTAGGCTATGATCACCCATAACAGGGAAATCACTATTCGAATACTGAGTAATCGAATACCTTTCGTCTCACGTTTGGAGCAACTGGGCTTAGACTGGTCAAATCCTATCAGACTCACGCAAACAGCAGATAGTATATTACGGAACCTAATTGTACCACACGGAGGTATATGAATACGAACATACTGCATATGAACGCAGTCTTTCATAGAACATAGAAACCTACAACAAGCGCTAACTGCAAGGCTATGATCACCCCTAATTGAAATGACTATTCGAATGGTAAGTAGTCGAATACCCTTCCCTTCACGTTGGTGAGCAACGGGGCCTAGACCGACCAATTCCCATATGTCTCAAACAACAAAGCAGGTAGCATTTTAGAGAACCTAACTTTACAATACGGAGTTATATGAATACGAATATAGTACATAGAACATACAATCAGACTCGATCCTGGGACGCCAGCTTGGCAGGCGGGAGCGTTACTGCTACGCTATGATCACCCCTAATGGGGAAATTACTACTTGAATACTGATTAATCGAATACCCTTCGTCTCACGCTAGTAAGCCACGGGGTCGAAACCGATCAAATCCCATCAGGATCAAGCAACAAAGTAGATACCATTTTACAGAACCTAAATGTACAACACAGAGTTATATGGATACGAATATAGTGCATATGAACGCGCACTTTCATAAAACATAGAAACCTCCGACAACCATGGTACTGACGACCATGATGGTGTTGATGATTGTACTGACGGCCATGATGGTGTTGATGATGGTACTGACGACCATGATGGTGGTAATGATGGTACTGACGACCATGATGGTGTTGATGATGGTACTGACGACCATGATGGTGTTGATGATGGTACTGACGACCATGATGGTGGTAATGATGGTACTGACGACCATGATGGTGTTGATGATGGTACTGACGACCATGATGGTGTTGATGATGGTACTGACGACCATGATGGTGTTCATGATGGTACTGACGACCATGATGGTGGTAATGATGGTACTGACGACCATGATGGTGTTGATGATGGTACTGACGACCATGATGGTGTTCATGATGGTACTGACGACCTTGGTGGTGTTGATGATGGTACTGACGACCATGATGGTGGTAATGATGGTACTGACGACCATGATGGTGTTGATGATGGTACTGACGACCGTGATGGTGGTAATGATGGTACTGACGACCATGATGGTGTTGATGATGGTACTGACGACCATGATGGTGTTGATAATGGTACTGACGACCATGGTGGTGTTGATGATGGTACTTACGACCATGATAGTGTTCATGATGGTACTGACGACCATGATGGTGGTAATGATGGTACTAACGACCATGATGGCGTTGATGATGATACTGACGACAATGATTGTTTTGATGATGGTAATGACGAAAATGATGGTTTTGATGATGGTACTGACGACCATGGTGGTGTTGATGATGGTACTGACGACCTTGGTGGTGTTGATGATGTTATTTACGACCATGATGGTGTTGATGATGGTACTGACGACCATGATGGTGGTAATGATGGTACTGACGACCATGATGGTGTTCATGATGGTACTGACGACCCTGATGGTGTTGATGATAGTAGAGACGACCATGATGGTGTTGATGATGGTACTGACGACCATGATGGTTTTGATGATGGTTCTGACGACAATGACGGTGGTAATGATGGTACTGACGACCATGATGGTGTTGATGATTGTACTGACGACCATGATGGTGTTCATGATGGTACTGACGACCCTGATGGTGTTGATGAAAGTAGAGACGACCATGATGGTGTTGATGATGGTACTGTCGACCATGATGGTGTTCATGATGGTACTGACGACCATGATGGTGTTGATGATGGTATTGACGACCATGATGGTGGTTATGATGGTACTGACGACCATGATGGTGTTGATGATGGTACTGACGACCATCATGATGTTGATGATGGTACTGACGACCATGTTGGTGTTGATGATGGCACTGACGACCATGATGGTGTTGATGATGGTACTGACGACCATGATGGTGTTGATGATGGCACTGACGACCATGATGGTGTTGATGATGGTATTGACGACCATGATGGTGGTTATGATGG
>NC_092266.1:35293083-35372550 GCF_036320965.1 Panulirus ornatus
GCCGAGATTAACAACACGTCATCAACAGCCCAGATGATGAACAACACGTAATGAACAGCTGGGATGATGAACAACACGTAATGAACAACTGAGACGATGAACAACACGAAATGAACAACTGAGATGATGACCAAAACGTAATGAGCAGCTGATATGATGAACAGCACGTGATGAACAGCTGAGATGATGAACAACACATAATGATCAACTGAGATGATGACCAAAACGTAATGAGCAGCTGATATGATGAACAGCACGTGATGAACAGTTGAGATGATAAACAACACGTAATGAACAACATGATGAACTACACGTAATGAACAGCTGAGATGATGAACGACAAGTAATAAGCAGCCGAGATGATGAATAACACGTAATGAACAGCTGAGACGATAAACAACACGTAATGAACAGCTGAGATGATGAACAACACGCAATGAGCAGCTGAGATGAAGAACAACACGTAATGAACAGCTGATATGACGAACAACATGTAATAAACCGCTGAGATGATGAACAGCACGTAATAACAGCTGAGACATGAACAGCTGAGATGATGAACAACACTTAATGAACAGCTGAGATGATGAACAACAGTAATGAACAGCTGAGATGATGAGCAACAGGTAATGAACAGGTGAGATGATGAACAACACTTTATGAACAGCTGAGATGATGAGCAAACGTAATAAGCAGCTGAGATGATGAGCAACACGTAATAAACAGCTGAGATGATGAACAACACGTAATGAACAGCTGAGATGATGAACAACATGTAATGAACAACTGAAAGGATGAACACGTAATGAACAGCTGCAATGATGAACAACACGTAATGAACAGCTGAGACGATGAACAACACGTAATGAACAGCTGAGATGATGAACAACACGTACTGAACAACTGAGATGATGAACAAAACGTAATGAGGAACTGAGATGATGAATAACGCGTAATGAATAGCTGGGATGATGAACAACACGTAATGAACAGCTGAGATGATGAACAACACGTAATCAGCAGCCGAGATGATGAACGACACGTAATGAACAGCTGGATTGATGAACAACACATAATGAACAGCTGAGATGATGAACAACACGTAATGAACAGCAGAGATAATGAACAACACGTAATGAGCAGCTGAGATGATGAGCAACACGTAATGAACAACTGAGAAGATGAACAAAACGTAATGAGCAACTGAGACGATGAATAATGCGTAATGAACAGCTGAGATAATGAACAACACGTAATGAACAGCTGAGATGATGAACAACACGTAATCAGCAACCGAGATGATGAACAACACGTAATGAACAGCTGGGATGATGAACAACACATAATGAACAGCTGAGATGATGAACAACACGTAATGAACGGCAGAGATAATGAACAACACGTAATGAAAAGCTGGGATGATGAACAAAACGTAATGAACAGATAAGATGATGAACAACACGTAATGAACAGCTGCGATGAGGAACAACATGTAATGAACTACTGAAAGGATGAAGAACAGGTAATGAACAGCTGAGATGATGAACAACACGTAATGAAGAGCTGAGATGATGAACAACATGCAATAAACAGCTGAAAGGATGAACAACACGTAATGAACAGCTGAGATGCTAAACAACACGTAATGAACAGCTGATATGATGAACAACACGCAATGAGCAGCTGAGATGAAGAACAACACGTAATGAACAGCTGATATGACGAACAACATGTAATAAACCGCTGAGATG
This sequence comes from Panulirus ornatus, assembly GCF_036320965.1. Classification (NCBI taxonomy): domain Eukaryota; kingdom Metazoa; phylum Arthropoda; class Malacostraca; order Decapoda; family Palinuridae; genus Panulirus; species Panulirus ornatus. The sequence goes on from NC_092266.1 coordinate 35,294,835, forward strand.
ATGAACAGCACGTAATAACAGCTGAGACATGAACAGCTGAGATGATGAACAACACTTAATGAACAGCTGAGATGATGAACAACAGAAATGAACAGCTGAGATGATGAACAGCTGAGATGATAAACAACACGTAATGAACAGCTGAAATGATGCACAACACGTAATGGATAGCTGAGATCATGAACAACACGTAATGAACAGCGGAGATGATAAACAACACGTAATGAACAGCTGAGATGATGAACAACATGTAATGAACAGCTAAAAAGATGAACAACACGAACAGGTAAATTGATGAACAGCACGTAATGAACAGCTGAGATAATGAACAACACGTAATGAACAGCTGAAATGATGAACAACACGTAATGGATAGCTGAGATAACGAACACCACGTAATGAACAGCTGAGATGATGAACAACATGTAATTAGCAGCTGAGATGATGAATAACACGTAATGAACAGCTGAGATGATGAACAACACGTAATGAACAGATGAAATGATGATTAACACGTAAAGGATAACTGAGGTGATGAACAACGCGTATTTAACAGCTGAGGCGATGAACAACACGTAATGAACAGCTTAGATGATGAACAACACGTAATGAACAGCCGAGACGATGAACAACACGTGATGAACAGCTGAGATGATGAACAACATGTAATGAACAGCTAAAAAGATGAACAACACGAACAGGTAAATTGATGAACAGCACGTAATGAACAGCTGAGATAATGAACAACACGTAATGAACAGCTGAAATGATGAACAACACGTAATGGATAGCTGAGATAACGAACACCACGTAATGAACAGCTGAGATGATGAACAACATGTAATTAGCAGCTGAGATGATGAATAACACGTAATGAACAGCTGAGATGATGAACAGCACGTAATGAACAGATGAAATGATGATTAACACGTAAAGGATAACTGAGGTGATGAACAACGCGTATTTAACAGCTGAGGCGATGAACAACACGTAATGAACAGCTTAGATGATGAACAACACGTAATGAACAGCCGAGACGATGAACAACACGTGATGAACAGCTGAGATGATGAACATGTAAAGAACAGCTGAAAGGATGAACAACACGTTATGAACAGCTAAATTGATGAGCAACACGTAATGAACTGCTGAGATGATGAACAACACGTAATAAACAGCTGAGATGATGAACAACACGTAATGAACAGCTGAGATGATGAACAACACTTAATGAACAGCTGAGATGATGACAAAAACGTAATGAGCAGCTGAGATGATGAACAACACGTAATGACAGCTGAGATGATGAACAACACGTTATGAACAGCTGAGATGATGAACAACATGTAATGAGCAGCTGAGATAATGAACAACACGTAATGAACAGCTGAGATGATGAACAACACGTAATGAACAGCTGAGATGATGAACAACATGTAAGGAACTGCTGAGATGATGAAGAACATGTAATGAACAGCTGAAAGGAAGAACAACACGTAATGAACAGCTAATATAATGAACAACACGTAATGAACAACTGACATGATAAACAACACGTAATGAACAGCTGAGATGATGAACAACACGTAATGAACAGCTGAAATGATGAACAACACGTAAAGGATAGCTAAGATGATGAACAACACATAATGAACAGCTGAGGTGATGAACAACCTGCTTTGTATTACACAAGCGCTGTTACTTCTGTTATTATCAGTATACTGTATGATTTATGTTATACCTGTTTTGTTTTACACAAACGTTGTTACCTATGTTACTATCAGTATACTGTATGACTTATGTTGTACCTGCTTTGTATTACACAAACGTTGTTATCTATGTTACTATCAGTATACTGTATGTTGTGTTATACCTGCTTTTTGTTACACAAACGTTGTTATCTATGTTACTATCAGTATACTGTATGTCGTGTTATACCAGCTTTGTGTTACACAAACGTTGTTATCTATGTTACTATCAGTATCGCTTAGTATACTGTAATTAATGTATCCTACACCCACCTCTGAAGGGAGTTTACCCTTAGGGTCCTGGAGCCCGCTCGCCTTCCCCCGTCACTCTCCTATGTTGATGTATTTTACCCACTGTGCGCTCTATACTGGCCTCCACCTACACTTAGATATGTATGTACACTTCACCCATACAATCACTGATATGCTTTTTCTATGGATATCCAGACAATAATCTTTCTTTTCATAAAAGAAATAACATTTATTGAATTGTAACAAACTTACCTCAATCTTCAACATTATCAACGACACGAGCAGGTTTCTCAACTAATTGGATTATGGAACTATCAAGCAAATCTACGTGGATCCGCACCCGAAGCTGGTGGAAAGAGACATTCGCCCCAACCTTGCACTTAAGTCTTTTACGACAGAATCTTGTTCATCACAAATTTCTGCAAACTGATCATAAAATCTGTCGCCTTTCTCTGGTGTTTGTCCTACTGTTATTTTCTTACGAAGTTCATCTTTAATCTATGCAAAATGAAATCGACATTCCCATCGGTGACATTTTATTCATCACAAGATTAAGATGATCTTTAACAAAGGCCAAACATTACCGCCTACATTATTTACTATGTTTTTATTAAAAAAATCATACCCTGGAATTGCGTATTCGGCAAAGAAGTCTATCTATTTCATATCAAACAAAGACTCAGAAATAGCAATCACATAATATCTTCTACAGATGCTTTCTCAGACTCTGACATTTAGTTACGTAGCCTCCGAACATTAACAACACTTTATGTCATGAACCAATGACAGTAAAACAATGCACAGTTCAATATTAGTATTAGGTGCAGCGACAAGTGTAACACTGCAAACTGTTGCCACTCGTTACCACCACACATAAGTATTAAGGTTTTCTACACAGTCTAATGGCAATAAACAGACAACTTACCTACAGTGAGCTTATTTTAGGGAAAAGTCACTTTCCTTCAGGAGTTTCGTCACATTTGCTTGCAGCCAGTAACCTGAGTTCTCCTGGCTTAATGTTGAGGCTCTACATGTACTGTACTGTACGTCTGTACTTACCATCATGTATACTTAATTTTCAATGAATATAAAATGTGTCCTGCTGTTGCTTTCATATGGAGATGCAAGTGACATGACATACACTACTGATCAAGCAAATAAAAAAAGAAAGGATTGATTAAAAGGTAATTTATTTCTTTGCTAACATATCACTAATACAATAAACACAGTAAATTAATACTTCTTTTCAAAATTATTGATATTTCTATAGTGAGAGTTTTTACAAATCAAGTAATCTATTGCACGGTTTACTGAGGCCATAATGTTTAGATATGATCAAAAGGTTGTGGACATAAAGTTACATAAGTCGCAGACACCCACCAGAGATGATCATATGTGAGCAAGAGCGTGACACCTGTGTTACTATAAACCAGACCTGGGAGTGAGGCAGTATGCCTTCCACACACTAGACCAGGCACTGGGTTGCTGTATTCTACACACATCATGGATAGTACAAGATACTGAATTTCCCATAAGCCAAACATAATGTCCTCAAACATCAAGACTGGCAACTTGTCTCTGCAGACCAGACCTGCAGAGAAGCTTGGCGATTGTGTCACTACACAACAGGCTTAGCACTGTGGTACTGTGTCACTAGGCACAGCACCTGGCACAAGGGTCCTGTAGCACCACACACACACTAAATCTGTGGTAGTGTCTCACCACACACCACACCTGTCACGAGGGTCCTGTACCACCATACCACACCTACACTAACACTGGGGTACTGATGTCACCAGACACCTCATCATGGTGAAGGAAGGTCTTGTAGGTCGGCAATGAGGGGTGAGTAGTGTACGTAGGTGGTGAAGGAAGGTAGTGTTGGCACTTTAACGCTGTACCACCACACCTACACCGACACTGGGGCAATGTGTCACCACACACCCACATGACACTAGGACGGTGTAACACCACACTTACACTGACACTGGGGTACTGTGTCACCAGACACCCACATGACACTAGGACGGTGTAACACCACACCTACACTGACACTGGGGCGCTGTCTCACCACACACCACAACTGACTCTAAGACATTTTATCTCACACTCACCAGTATTGCACTGGCACTGAGGTACTCTGTTCCTCACATACCAAACCTGGCAGGTAGTACTGTGTCCCACACACCGCAAGCTTGTACCGGGATGAGGATATTGTCATACTAGTTCCGTATCTCTACCGAGGTACGGCGTTCCTTCACACATCACACTTTATACAGGGCATTGGGTCCCTCACACACCAGCCATAGCACTGTTCCTACACACCACACCTGGAGCTGGGATCCTGTTTTCCCACACCCTGAAAAATAATGAATATAACTCAGCACTGGTAGGCTTCCTGTAGATCTTAAAGAATAATGAATCAAGATACCTGATTATCACCACATCAAGAAAGGGTGACTTGCCTATGTGTTTCCATTTAGTCTTAAACTTGATGGTGGGATGAATCGTAATTCATTAAAGAAAACATCACGATCTTGGTAAGATGGCCATAAGATCACAGATCGTCAACGTATACAAACCATATTTCTGGACTGTACTAATGGAAGTTTGGATCTCAGTCTCATAGTATTCCATGAATAAGTTACTGAGAATAGGAGTGAGGGGATTTACCATGGCTCAACCGAATTTCTTTCAATAAAGATCGCCTTCAGCATCTTGGAAAACGTTACTGTCTACAAGGTTCTAATAAGTCAATGAAAGGTTTTGAATGTAGGGGCATCTCAGCCATGTTAAAGGAGAAAGAATCTCGCCATATAATGTGACAAATAGCTTAGATTTTGCTAAGAAGGCTAGGATCATTAATTTGCCTGATCATGAACTCGTTAGATTTGATGTGAATTTCTCTTTACCAAAGTCTATATTGATGAAACCATTGCTTACTTAACCCTACAACACTGTCGTCAATAATGAGGAATGGTTTTACTTTCCTCGGGTCCAACAGTCATTGAGGGAGAAAAGATCTCATAACGATTTACTAAAAAAATTACATAGACTTTAAGCTTTACTTTACCTTTCTAGAATATACGAATATAGAAAACATAAATGGGAGTAGTTATTGTACAAAATGCAAACAATAAAAGATACGAGAAATAAAAAGAGACAAAGGTAGAAAGAATTTGTGGGTATGTGTGTTGTGTGTGTGTGTGTGTGTGTGTGTGTGTGTGTGTGTGTGTGTGTGTGTGTGTGTGTGTGTTTAGGTGTGTGTGTGTGTGTGTGTGTGTGTGTGTGTGTGTGTGTGTGTGTGTGTGTGTGTGTGTGTGTGTGTGTGTGTGTGTGCGTGCGTGCGTGCGTATGTGTGTGTGTGTGTGTGTGTGTGTGTGTGTGTGTGTGTGTGTGTGTGTGTGTGTGTGTGTGTGTGTGTGTGTGTGTGTGTGTGTGTGTGTGTGTGTGTGTGTGTGTGTGCGTGCGTGCGTGTGTGTGTGTGTGTGTGTGTGTGTGTGTGTGTGTGTGTGTGTGTGTGTGTGTGTGTGTGTGTGTGTGTGTGTGTGTGTGTGTGTGTGTGTGTGTGTGTGTGTGTGTGTGTGTGTGTGTGTGTGTGTGTGTGTGTGTGTGTGTGTGTGTGTGTGTGTGCGTGTGTGTGTGTGTGTGTGTGTGTGTGTGTGTGTGTGTGTGTGTGTGTGTGTGTGTGTGTGTGTGTGTGTGTGTGTGTGTGTGTGTGTGTGTGTGTGTGTGTGTGCGTGTGTGTGTGTGTGTGTGTGTGTGTGTGTGTGTGTGTGTGTGCGTGCGTGCGTGCGTATGTGCGTGCGTGTGTGTGTGTGTGTGTGTGTGTGTGTGTGTGTGTGTGTGTGTGTGTGTGTGTGCGTGCGTGCGTGCGTATGTGCGTGCGTGTGTGTGTGTGTGTGTGTGTGTGTGTGTGTGTGCGTGCGTGCGTGCGTGCGTGTGTGCGTGCGTGTGTGTGTGTGTGTGTGTGTGTGTGTGTGTGTGTGTGTGTGTGTGTGTGTGCGTGCGTGCGTGCGTGTGTGCGTGCGTGTGTGTGTGTGTGTGTGTGTGTGTGTGTGTGCGTGCGTGTGTGTGTGTGTGTGTGTGTGTGCGTGTGTGTGTGTGTGTGTGTGTGTGTGTGTGTGTGTGTGTGTGTGTGCGTGCGTGCGTGCGTATGTGCGTGCGTGTGTGTGTGTGTGTGTGTGTGTGTGTGTGTGTGTGTGTGCGTGCGTGCGTGCGTATGTGCGTGCGTGTGTGTGTGTGTGTGCGTCTGTGTGTGTGTGTGTGTGTGCGTGCGTGCGTGCGTATGTGCGTGCGTGTGTGTGTGTGTGTGTGTGTGTGTGTGTGTGTGCGTGCGTGCGTGCGTGTGTGTGTGTGTGTGTGCGTGTGTGTGTGTGTGTGTGTGCGTGCGTGCGTGCGTGTGTGTGTGTGTGTGTGTGTGTATTTTTCAGGTTCACCATTACATGTTCCTCAGTTCAACAATTAAACGTACTTCAGGTGGAGTGAGCGGGGATCTTAAGCCGCGTCCACGTACTTCAGGTGGAGTGAGCGAGGATCTTAAGCCGCGGCAACAATGTATTAAAGTGTGTAATAAGGCTAATAGTATGTTTGGGTTCATTAATGGGACTGTTACCAATGAAACTCCTAGAGCATTATTACAACATAATCTTGAGTTGGTGAGACACACATTTGAATCATGCGGTATAGTTTTGGCCTCCATACAATGCAGTTAATGAAGATTGTTAGAGAGAGAGACAGAGCACAAATGCGAATGATATAAATGATTCCTGGAATTAGAAACCTCACTTATGAACAAAGGTAAAAAAGGCTGAATTTGCAGTCATTTAAGAGGAGAAGGTCTAGAGGGGATGTGAATGAAGTTTTTGAATAGGTGAAGACCATACATAGAGGTAACATGAATAAAGTTCTTAGAATGACGCCACTGGGTAGGACCAAAAATAATAGATTTAGATAGATTCAGGTCGGATGTGGGTAGATATTGGTTCGGGAATAGGGTAGTAGATTATGGAACAAGCTACCAAGTACAGTAGTGGAAACTAGTTCTTTAGGTAGCTTTAAACGAAGGTTGGGTACAGGCAGTTGGTTGGTGGACAGACTCAGGACCTGCCTAGCTCAGGCCTATACGCCTCTTGCAGTGTCCTTACTTCTCATGTTCTTATGGTATGTAGTTTTGTAATATATTCTAATGCAGTTAGACTGTGTATCTCTGATAATGCCTTTGTATTTTTCTAAACAGTTTTCTCGTATAGGCGTTACTATTAAAAATCAATCCCAGACATACAACAAACATACTTATAAAGCGGTACAAATATATATATATATATATATATATATATATATATATATATATATATATATATATATATATATATATATATATATATATTTTTTTTTTTTTTGTCGCTGTTTCCCGCGTTTGCGAGGTAGCGCTAGGAAACAGGCGAAAGAAATGGCCCAACCCACCCTCATACACATGAATATACATACGTCCACACACGCAAATATACATACCTACACAGCTTTCCATGGTTTACCCCAGACGCTTCACATGCCTTGATTCAATCCACTGACAGCACGTCAACCCCGGTATACCACATCGATCCAATTCACTCTATTCCTTGCTCGCCTTTCACCCTCCTGCATGTTCAGGCCCCGATCACACAAAATCTTTTTCACTCCATCTTTCCACCTCCAATTTGTTCTCCCACTTCTCCTCGTTCCCTCCACCTCCGACACATATATCCTCTTGGTCAATCTTTCCTCACTCATTCTCTCTATGTGCCCAAACCATATATATATATATATATATATATATATATATATATATATATATATATATATATATATATATATATATATATATATATATATATATATATATATATATATATATATATATATATATATATATGTATCATTTTACAGAGATATTAGTGTAATAGCAGAGATGAAAGAATATCATTTGTTCAGCAGTGTGGTGTCTCACCTGTTTGGCGCCTGACCTTCCTGGTGGGGTCCTCTGTGATCTTGGGAAAGATGGGTGTGACGTCATGGGTCGCTCCACTACACGCAGGTCGCGGCCGGTTCTTCTCATGAGACCTGGGATGCGTTCAACTACCTTGTGTTTTACTATACTGCTTTTTCGGGAAAAACATTTAGGACACTCTGAACATAGGTATGAACTCTCCGATGTCTTCCTTAATCACCTCTTCAAGAAAATTGTTTTTGACATTCTGAACACCGGTATGGCTTCTCGCCTGTGTGAACTCTCAGGTGTCTGACTAAAGCGCTTTTACTATGAAAAGTTTCTTGACATTCTGAATACTGTTATGGTTCTTCGCTTGTGTGACCTCTCGATGTGTCACTTGAGTACTTTTAGCAGATTTTTTTTTTTCTTTTTACTAATTTGGCTTCTCGGCTGTGTGAACTCTCAGACGTTTTACTAAATTACCTCTGTTATAGAATTGTTTATGACATTCTGAACATCAGTATGGCTTCTCGCCTGTGTGAACTCTCAGTTGTGTCGCTAAATTGCTTTTCTGAGAAAAAGTTTCTTGACATTCTGAACATTGTTATGGCTTCTCGCCTGTGTGAATTCTCAGGTGTTTCACTGAATTACTTTTCTGAGAAAAAGATTCTTGACATTCTGAACATTGGTATGGCTTCTCGCCTGTATGAACTCTCAGGTGTTTCACTAAATTACACTTTTGAGAGAATTGTTTTTGACATTATGAATATTGGTATGGCTTCTCGCCCATGTAAACTCTCAGGTATTTCACTAAACTAATTTTCTGAGAAAAAGTTTCTTGACATTCTGAACATTCATACGGCTTCTCGCCTGTGTGAACTCTCAGGTGTGTCACTAAATTACACTTTTGAGAGAATTGTTTTTGACATTATGAACATCGGTATGGCTTCTCGCCCGTGTGAACTCTCAGGTGTGACACTAAATCACTTTTCTGAGATAAAGTTCTTTGACATTCTCCACACTAGTATGGCTTCTCACCTGTGTGAACTCAGATGTTTTACGAAATTACGTCTGTGATAGATTGTTTTTGACATTCTGAACATTGGTATGGGTTCTCACTAGTATGAATTCTCAAGTGTGTCTTTAAATCATATTTTCTAGAAAAACACTTTTGACAATCTGAACACTGATATTGCTTTTGTCCAATGTGAACTTTCATCTGCCACACTAAGCTGTTCTTAAGGTACTGTTATTCTTTACACTGATATGTCTTCTGAAAAGTGTGTAATTTCATGTGCCTATGAAGATAGACATGTTCTGTAAAGCTTTTCTGACACTCAGGACATTTGAATGGTTCTTCTTTTTTTGTTTATGACCTTTTATCTCTTGTTGTCAAAACTGTTTGAGGAGGTTTTGTTGTACGGAGAATATGGTCCTGGTTGTCCTTCATGGCTGCAGTCCTCTGTACCACCACAACACATTTATAACACAGTGTAGCTCACTCTGTCATTCAATAACTGCCGCCCGTGACACCATGAGATGCTTCGCGAGTGAACACCAGAGGTAGAGTGACTTATCCTGGCTAGAGTATGTGGGATATAAAGCCAACACATCCCAGGTCACACGTGGTGAGGTGAACTGGCTTCGACCCTTTTTTACTGGAACTACCTCTGACCTCACACCCGTCATCCCCAGAATCATGGAGGGCCCCAGGGAAACGGAGAGGTCAGGCGCCACCCAGGTGAGACACCACACTGCTGACCAATCGGTATTGTTTCAGCTCTGGTAATTCTAGTATATCTATTTGTTTCTTTTGTTGGATTTAACGGCGAGCGACCTATAGTTATGATCATTAGTCATGCAACCCAATTTGATTTTTGATTGTATAACGTCCCTACATAATAATTTTATTCATATCTGTAACTGCTATCTAGTCCTATAGGGGAATGGTGATAACATTAATAATAACAATACAAAAAAATTAAATGGATACTGGAAGAACAGTTTGTAAGTAGGTATTGTGTTAACGTGGCAGCAAACACCACCCAGTCGGCACAACATCCACTAGTGCTTCTGCCAGGAGGGGTGCGAAACAATGGGACAGGTTAAAGAGTCCTTCACCATAGCATGATATATATATATATATATATATATATATATATATATATATATATATATATATATATATATATATATATATATATATATATATATATATATATATATATATATATATATCGAGGATGTAAGGCATGTGTACGTGTAGGAAGAGAGGAAAGTGATTGGTTCTCAGTGAATGTAGGTTTGCGGCAGGGGTGTGTGATGTCTCCATGGTTGTTTAATTTGTTTATGGATGGGGTTGTTAGGGAGGTGAATGCAAGAGTTTTGGAAAGAGGGGCAAGTATGAAGTCTGTTGGGGATGAGAGAGCTTGGGAAGTGAGTCAGTTGTTGTTCGCTGATGATACAGCGCTGGTGGCTGATTTATGTGAGAAACTGGTGGATGAGTTTGGTAAAGTGTGTGAAAGAAGAAAGTTAAGAGTAAATGTGAATAAGAGCAAGGTTATTAGGTACAGTATGGTTGACGGTCAAGTCAATTGGGAGGTAAGTTTGAATGGAGAAAAACTGGAGGAAGTAAAGTGTTTTAGATATCTGGGAGTGGTTCTGGCAGCGGATGGAACCATGGAAGCGGAAGTGGATCATAGGGTGGGGGAGGGGGCGAAAATTCTGGGAGCCTTGAAGAATGTGTGGAAGTCGAGAACATTATCTCGGAAAGCAAAATTGGGTATGTTTGAAGGCATAGTGGTTCCAACAATGTTGTATGGTTGCGAGACGTGGGCTATGGATAGAGTTGTGCGCAGGAGGATGGATGTGCTGGAAATGAGATGTTTGAGGACAATGTGTGGCGTGAGGTGGTTTGATCGAGTAAGTAACGTAAGGGTAAGAGAGATGTGTGGAAATTAAAAGAGCGTGGTTGAGAGAGCAGAAGAGGGTGTTTTGAAATGGTTTGGGCACATGGAGAGAATGAGTGAGGAAAGATTGACCAAGAGGATATATGTGTCGGAGGTGGAGGGAACGAGGAGAAGTGGGAGACCAAATTGGAGGTGGAAAGATGGAGTGAAAAAGATTTTGTGTGATCGGGGCCTGAACATGCAGGAGGGTGAAAGGAGGGCAAGGAATAGAGTGAATTGGATCGATGTGGTATACCGGGGTTGACGTGCTGTCAGTGGATTGAATCAGGGCAAGTGAATCGTCTGGGGTAAAGCATGGAAAGCTGTGTAGGTATGTATATTTGCGTGTGTGGACGTATGTATATACATGTGTATGGGGGTGGGTTGGGCCATTTCTTTCGTCTGTTTCCTTGCGCTACCTCGCAAATGCGGGAGACAGCGGAAAAAAAAGAATATATATATATATATATATACGAATAAAGTGCATATGAACGCGCACCTTCATAGAACATACAAACCTCCAACAGCCAGGATCGAACCCGGGACCCCTGTGCAAGAGGCAGGCATGCTGACCGCTAGGCTATGGGCCTGGCTAATAGGAAACAACTATTCGAATACTAAGTACTCGAATACCCTTCGTCTCACAATGGTGAGCAACGGGGTCTATACCGTCTATAATGTTACCCTAACAGTAGTTTCCTATTAGCCAGGCCCATAGCCTAGCGGTTACATGCCAGCCTCTTGCACAGGGGTCCCGGGTTCGATCCTGGCTGTTGGAGGTTTGTATGTTATAGATATATATATATTTCTATTTTGCTTTGTCGCTGTCTCCCGCGTTAGCGAGGTAGCGCAAGGAAACAGACGAAAGAATGGCCCAACCCACCCACATACACATGTATATACATACACGTCCACACCCGCAAATATACATACCTATACATCTCAATGCACACATATATATACCCACACAGACATATATATATATATATATATATATATATATATATATATATATATATATATATATATATATATATATATATATATATATACCCATGTACATAATTCATACTGTCTGCCTTTATTCATTCCCATTGCCACCCCGCCACACATGGAATAACAACCCCCTCCCCCTCATGTGTGCATGGTAGCGCTAGGAAAAGACAACAAAGGCCCCATTCGTTCACACTCAGTCTCTAGTTGTCATGTAATAATGCACTGAAACCACAGCTCCCTTTCCACATCCAGGCCCCACAGAACTTTCCATGGTTTACCCCAGACGCTTCACATGCCCTGGTTCAATCCGTTGACAGCACGTCGACCCCGGTATAACAACATCGTTCCAATTCACTCTACTCCTTGCACGCCTTTCACCCTCCTGCATGTTCAGGCCCCGATCACTCAAAATCTTTTTCACTCCATCTTTTTACCTCCAATTTGGTCTCCCACTTCTCCTCGTTCCCTCCACCTCTGACACATATATCCTCTTGGTCAATCTTTCCTCGCTCATTCTCTCCATGTGACCAAACCATTTTAAAACACCCTCTTCTGCTCTCTCAACCACACTCTTTTTATTACCACACATCTCTCTTACCATTACATTACTTACTCGATCAAACCACCTAACACCACATACTGTCCTCAAACATCTCATTTCCAGCACATCCACCCTCCTCCGCACAACTCTATCCATAACCCACGCCTCGCAACCATACAACACTGTTGGAACCACTATTCCTTCAAACATACCCATTTTTGCTTTCCGAGATAATGTTCTCGACTTCCACACATTCTTCAAGGCTCCCAGAAATTTCGCCCCCTACCCCACCCTATGATTCACTTCCGCTTCCATGGTTCCATCCGCTGCCAAATCCACTCCCAGATATCTAAAACACTTCACTTCTTCTAGTTCTCTCCATTCAAACTTACCTCCCAATTTACTTGACCCTCAACCCTACTGTACCTAATAACCTTACTCTTATTCACATTTACTCTCAACTTTCTTCTTTCACACACTTTACCAAACTCAGTTATCAGCTTTTGTAGTTTCTCAAATGAATCAGCCACCAGCGCTGTATCATCAGTGAACAACAAGTGACTCACTTCCCAAGCTCTCATCCCCAATAGACTGCATACTTGCCCCTCTTTCCAAAACTCTTGCATTCACCTACCTAACAACCCCATCCATAAACAAATTAAACAACCATGGAGACATCACACACCCCTGCTGCAAACCTACATTCACTGAGAACCAATCACTTTACTCTCTTCCTACACGTACACATGCCTTACAGCTTCGATAAAAACTTTTCACTGCTTCTAACAATTTGCCTCCCACACCATATATTCTTAATACCTTCCACAGAGCATCTCTATCAACTCGATCATATGCCTTCTCCAGATGCATAATTGATACATACAAATCCATTTGCTTTTCTAAGTATTTCTCACATACATTCTTCAAAGCAAACACCTGATCCACACATCCTCTGCCACTTCTGAAACCACACTGCTCTTCCCCAATCTCATGATCTGTACACACAACAAAAAAACTATCGCGCAGAGGGGGTCTGAAGACGTGTGTAATGATCACTGACCTACCTGTTGTACCATGCTGGTAGGGTTGGTATACGTGCCTGGAAGCCACAGGTTTCCAGAGTCCTATGCTAGACCCATGTAAGTTACGTGCCACAAGAGCGGCAGTATATTATTAACAATAAAATTACATCATACAAGGCAGTACGAACCCCTACTTTTGAATTGGTGTGTGTAATATATCTGTGAGACACACACAGCTATATGCGGCAACCCCCGCATGTGGTAGCTGCAGCATACCTCAATGTGATGCCAGGTAAACACAATAGCTTCATATTGTATAGGTGTAATTTGGGAAGAATATGTTTTACTATTGATATTGTATTATTCTATAGCACATCTGGGTTCGTGGCAGTCCATAAAGGTTATCTTACACCGCCATTTCGTGTCCATGCAGGAAATGTAATGAGACATGCGATATATTTTTGAAACAATGAAACAGCGCGGGTATAGTTCACTGCGAGCCAATGTCGAAAGGTTGTTTTTGTGGTATATCTAATTTTACCATGGAGACCTCACAAGCGACACGTGAAGCTATTCTACAGCTTCATAATGAGGGCTACAGCGACTCTGAAATTGGGAGACGTCTTGGTATTCACCGGTCAACCGTAGCACGATGGATTCACCGACAGGCAGAGTTGGGCAACACAGACAACAGGCATCGGCGTGGGCGCCCACGTTGCACAACCCCAGGTAATGATGTTGCATATATAGGTATACTGGACCACTTGATGTTATGTAAACAACCACATCACATGTTATATTTGCAATATGTCATCCTTTCCCTAGGCCATAGCAGCTGTCATTACTGCTCACGCCCCCTTCACGCCCGACGCTAGCAACATTCGGGATACTCTTGGTCTGCAGTGCACACCTCAAACTGTCCGAAACAGACATCACTCTGAGGGGCTACGTGGTCGCATACCAGCAACAAAACCTGTGTTAAGTGAGGCAAACATGGAGAGCAGGGTGGAGTATGCGTTGGAGTATGCGGACAAGCCACATCAGTTTTGGGAGAACGTCATCTTTTGTGATGAAAAAACCTTCTGCAGCGATGGTCCCCCTGCAAACAAACATGTTTGGCGGCATCCTAACACCAGGTTAGCTCTTTCTCTGTCTGTCTGTCACACACACACACACACACACACACACACACACACACAGAGGTTATGCTATATAACATATTTTCCATTTTATAATGACAATTTATGGTGAGGCCAACATGAACAACCGTTCCGGAAGTGCTTTGAAACCATGGTGCCACGGCCACCACAGTGGTTTGCTGCTTGAAACGTCCTGTTGTGCTGCAGTATTACATTTCAGTTATGCACACTCATTATTTTTTAAGTGAATAACAGTGATCATGATCACTTTATACGGCATATGTAAATACTGTCGCAATAATCTCCATTTACGATGTGATATCATAATAAATAATTATTATATATTAAGTTAGTTAATATTTTTTAATTTACTTAGTTATTATCTTAATGTATATTGCAGCAACAGTTGCACTAATATCATTAAGACACACGTGTGTCTTATGTAATTTTATACATTTTATATAACCAGATACGAGACACAACATGTGGTGGGTAGCAGGAGGAGTGGGCGCGCGCGTCAGTGCAGGACTATTTGGTTGGATCCATCCATGGTGCTGGTGTCGGTGAGTTGGTGGATGTCGGGCCTGGCCAGTTGACCGGACCTAGATACGTTGAGATACTGGAGGAGGTCCTGCTACCTTCAGTGGGGGCTATGCTGTTTCCAGAGCCGGAGCCATTTTACCTCGTCCAAGATAACAGCCCACTTCACACATCCAGGGTTGTAAAGGCGTGGTATGCTCGCCATCCACGTATAACAGTGTGCCACATCCTGCAAAATCGCCTGATCTCAACCCGATAGAGCACGTATGGGCGGCCATGCAGAAAGGCATGCCTGACCGACAACATCGATGTCGTGCTACAGTCGTAAATGATGCTTTACAAGCATGGGAACATCTACGAAGCCCTTCTGGTAGGAACTTAACGCAGACGTTAGTGGCATCCATGCCTCGAAGGCTCAATGAAGTGTTGGCAACGGGAGGAGGTTATACCAAGTATTGAAATAATAAAATTTACAGTCAAAGATTACTTTCTTAACCTCCAACAACATGTCTATGGTCATGTTATATAGAAATCTGATTTTCACTGTTAAAGGGAAGTTAACTAATGCAGATCCATGAAAAGAGTCATTACTTTTCATGTTGGTTTACTAAATACTATGATGTGGTGCCAGGTTTGTGACATACTGTTATCAGTCACACAGGTGATACTACATATTACGTGAGGTTGCTGATTAATCTAAACCAGCAGACAGATAAATCACCGCCGGTATGAAGCAGGGCTGTCGTAGTTACCATGTAGTATATTATTTTACACCACGAATTTGACACTTTGCAAGAGATAATGATTACTGCAATATGCCTTACTGTGCAGAATATTACATTTACATGCTCAATTTACGTATCCCATCTACTGTACTACATACGGAAGGATATATCGTTGCCATTAGATAGGTGAGGACACCCACAGGCAGGGACATCAGGGCTACCACCATCTCACAGGAAAATGTTGACTGTTCCATTATTCCACGTCTGGTGCGTCATTTTGTTTCGTACAAAAAACGCGCGATAGTTTTTTTGCTGTGTGTACACCACATCTACTAACATAGCCCTCAGACAGGAACGCATTGTAGTTCCCACAGAACGGATCCTTAACTACAGATTGATTAACACTCTCGCAACCCCTCACTCTCCTAAGAGCAGGGATAGCCTTACCTACTTTACTAGGTGGACCTAAAGTTGAGAAGAGACTTACCGGCCTACTTTGGGTGAAGTCTCTGTATTCCTTCTCTCGAGCCCAGCAATCCCTCACCTGGTGCCCAGCCTTGCCACAGTGAGAGCAAAACTTTACTTCCTGGGAGTATTTCCCCTGACTTTTATGAGTTACCGGCAAGGTAGCAGATTCAGGTGGGATTACATGACCTCTGGTCCTCCCTCTGTCGTCGTAGCCCTTTGAACGTCTGCCCACGTCAAGTTTGAGATTTAGCACGTACTCATCGGCTAGTTTCCCAGCTTCCTCAAAATCCTTCGCTGTTTTAGTCATTATGTACTGCCGTACATCACGGGGTAGACCGTCCACACATTCCCCGAATACTACTAGTTTTAGGACAGAGTCAGCATCATGATAAGCTCCTTCGGAGCGTACCAATGCCACGCCTAACTTGTACTTTTCACGAAAGTAATCTAGGTAGGTTTGATCAGTACGCTCATTCTTAGCTCGAAATCTAAGTCGGTGTGCTTCCGGGCTTAAATGATAAGAATTCAGCACTGCCTGTTTCACGACTTCATAATCATTACACTGATCATCGTTCAACGCGGTGTATGTGGATTCAGCTTTGCCAACAAGGAGGGGCCGCAAAACTGTCACCCAGGCTGACTTCGGCCAAGAGCAATCACGGGCAGTCCGTTCAAATTTAAGGAAAAAGGAAGCCACATTATCTTCATCGAACTTAGGTACGAGATGTAAGTCACCCAACCGAGACGACACTGGTCCCGAGGGTGAAGCGTTAAGTCTAAGTTTTTCACGTTCGAGAGCTAACCTAGCTTGTTCAGTCTGCTACTTCTGTACCTGCACTTGTGCATTGATCTTAGCTATCTCTAGTTGAATTCGCCAGTACTCGGGATCAACATTATCATCATTAGGGATATGGGGAGGGATCGAGACTTCGGCCGACGTTAATGATGGAGCGGTATTGTCAACACTGATCAACGACATGATTAACGAATCGAGGAAAGAGACTTCGTTAAGGCAAGAAATATCCTGGCAAGGTCACCAGTTTATATGTTACGAACTCAGTGCTTATTCGAGCAAGGTCGCCAGTAACATATATACGTTACAAATACTATATTGATCCTTTACTTTGCAAGGACGTTAGATTTGTTACGTTGCACAACTCAGGATAACGCTATCTTAACGTTATGGGATTAAAACAAACACCAGGGTTAGAATTACTTATAATGAAAGAATTCAAATGTACAAGGTGAACACATAAATCAGGCACGAATCATTTTCATTAACACTGAACATGAGTTAAACATTGAACATGAGTTAACATTGAACATGAGTTAACATTCCAGATAAGATTTCAAACCAGGAGATCTCTTTCCTTTAGGACTCTTTGTTCGATAACATTACACTTAGTTAGACCTGACGTGACACAGCAAGCATCATCGTTACACTTAGTTAAACTTGACGTGACACAGTAACATCTTACAAACTAGGGCAGCGGTGGCTACGGGGTTTGAGACAGGGAAAGCCTACATTACCTTGCTGGGCTCGGGAATGCTGAAGGAATCGACTCCCAGACGATTGTCTGAGCCTTTTATCTGAAGGACCAACAAGGCAGGAACAGCTAGCCACGCCTCGAACCGCCACCTATGGCTACGATAGGTCATAATGACACAATTGCCCTTGATAGGTCAAAAGACTGATTGTCACGCCCTCATCTTGACGTGATTGGCTGAAGGAGGCCTAAGGTCCGGCCTACATATGGCGTGGATTCAAATTCCTTTGTTCCTTTGTCCACGACAGCAACGAACGTACGGGATGACATATCCCGCTGCTGACCCCACGCCTTGACCTGACGCCGTTGACAACGGTTTGGGTGCTAGAGGACTGGTCAAGATCTGGTTCAAAACATAATTACTAAGGCAATTAACACAGTCAGGGAAGAGAGATCCGAGCCGATATCAGCCACACCCTACACCAAAAACACCATATATACATACACCATACTCAAATATGCGAATATGTGGGCACACACAAGTGTTCGTAACAATATATATATATATATATATATATATATATATATATATATATATATATATATATATATATACATATATATATATATATATATATATATATATATATATATATATATATATATATATATATATATATATATATATGTATATATATATATATATATATATATATATATATATATATATATATATATATATATATATATATATATATATATATGTATTTATATATAAACAAAATTATGGACATTCATCGGAAATGTTCCTCCTAATTTTTTTGTTTAATTTTCATCGTTTAGGTGTTTCTAGGCCCTTTTATTTCTGGTTGCTTACCGTTGCTTTAGAATTAATTATTTGATTTGATTGTTAGTTTTTTACTTTGGCTTATTAAGTTGTTATTTTCAACATTACAGGCGTTTATCATGGTCAAACGCCATCATCACTACATCCTCACAATCATTTTGATTATCAATGGCTTTTCTGTGGTTTTAGGTTATCTTCACTACATCTTCACAGTCATCTTATTTTCATCATCAATGACGTTTATTTTGGTCAAAGACTATCTTGACTACATCCATATTCTTATCTCATTTTTAATATCATTGACCTCTATCATGTTATAAGCCATCTTCACTACTTCCTCATAATCATCTTACTTTCAATATCACTAGCGTATTTTTTGGTGAAAGAACATCTTCACTACATCCTTGTAGTCAAGTCACTTTCAACAACATTGAACTCTATCTTAATGCGTTAAGAACAGAGGACTGGGCTTCTGAGGGAATATCCTCACCTGGCCCCCTTCTCTGTTCCTTCTTTTGGAAAACCAAAAAAAAAAAAAACAAGGGGGGAGGATTTCCAGCCCCGCTCCCTCACCTTTTAGTCGCTTTCTACGACACGCAGGGAATACGAGGGAAGTATTCTTTCTCCTCTATCCCCATATATATATATATATATATATATTTTTTTTTATTATTCATACTATTCGCCATTTCCCGCAATAGCGAGGTAGCGTTAAGAACAGAGGACTGGGCCTTTGAGGGAATATCCTCACCTGGCCCCCTTCTCTGTTCCTTCTTTTGGAAAATTAAAAAAAACCCAGAGGGGAGGATTTCCAGCCCCCCGCTCCCTTCCCTTTTAGTCGCCTTCTACGACACGCAGGGAATACGTGGGAAGTATTCTTTCTCCCCTATCCCCAGGGATAATATATATATATATATATATATATATATATATATATATATATATATATATATATATATATATATATATATATATATATACATATATATATATATATATATATATATATATATATATATATATATATATATATATATATATATATTTTTTTTTTTTTTTTCATACGATTCGCCATTTCCCGCGTTTGCGAGGTAGCGTTAAGAACAGAGGACTGGGCCTTAGACGGAAAATCCTCACCTGGCCCCCTTCTCTGTTCCCTCTTTTGGAAAATTAAAAAAAAAAAAAAAAAAAAAAAAAAGAAAAAAAAAAACCGAGAGGGGAGGATTTCCAGCCACCCGCTCCCTTCCCATTTAGTCGCCTTCTACGACACGCAGGGAATACATGGGAAGTATTCTTTCTCCCCTATCCCCAGGGATAAATTCAAACTTACACAGCTTTCCATAGCTGTGTATATATATATATATATATATATATATATATATATATATATATATATATATATATATATATATATATTATATATATATATGAATGTAAGTCGGTATATCAGGAACCCATCTGAAAGGTGGACCTTATATAAACTACCCTGCAACTTACATACAAATAGAATCATCTATCTTCACTATATTAGCTTTACTATATTAAAATATAAACAAGGTCTAACCGAGGTTACTTGGTTGAGCAAGACGTGAGAATATCATTAATTGGCCCTCCAGCCCTGGGTTGAAATTGTCGTTCTGACGTATCTCGAGTTCAGTGCTGATACAGGACCATTGATTAGAGGACTATCTTGTTAGTCTGTGTAACTTCGCCTGACCCAGTCCACGTCTTCAATGGCTTTCTGTTACTACAAACGGGATTACAAAGGAAAGGCTTCCTTTGTTAGTTTCATGAATACCTTCGTTCAAATGAAGGGAAAGACTATTACTATGAAGCGGTACCTTATCAGCAGGAAAGAGCTGCAGCAACGGTATGAAAGTTACTGCAAGATACATAACGAGCCCGTGGCTTCCAACGTAAACATCGGCCGCCATTTGGGTTCACTCGGCATCATGTGTGACACCAAGATTGGACCCGTTGGGAAACAGGAACGATACTATTCTGGTATCATGTGGCTCGATGGCGCAGGATCACCAACTGAAATGCAAAGAAAATGGAGAAAGCCGCCCAAACGTATCATGAAGGCCGTGCAAGAGAAGATCGAGAGGAATCGGTTGAGAGACGATATCGCTCATAGTATATTGAAATTTATACCCAAGACTTCCCCTGATCTCCAGACACAGCCAGTCACAGAGACCACCAGCCCCGCTCCCCAGACACAGCCAGTCACAGAGACCACCAGCCCCGCTCCCCAGACACAGCCAGTCACAGAGACCACCAGCCCCGCTCCCCAGACACAGCCAGTCACAGAGGCCACCAGCCCCGCTCTCCAAACACAGCCAGACACACAGCCCACCAGCCCCGTCCCCCACACAGAGCCACAAGATCCTGATATTGAGAATACAAATCAATTTCTCGATGATTTTTTGCTTTCACTGGAGAAGAACTGATGAGTTCCTAATAGACAAGACAAAATGTTAAAAAAGGAATCTATATAAGTTCACTTATGGAGTGAGATCTTTGACGGAGCTGTGCTGCCTATAGCACAGCCTACCAAAGGGTGATCTTTGCTGTCGTGCAGTAACCTCATGAGGGCGGAGTCCGGCTACACTTTCTTTACCGAGGAAAAGATCTCTGCACTAATATTGAGTTTCTCCGTTGGCGTCAGGGTAAACACCCATCCCCCCCGAAGCTTGGTTACCTTTCCGTGGTGGGGGGGACTTCATGGATTGGGCAGTAGCAACCATCGTTGGTTGCTTCTGTTCAATCCATGAACGAAAAACCAAGCATCTTGAACGTAATAGACGTATAAATTCACTTGGCTTCAAAACTGACGCGAAAGCGGTTATTTCAATTTTGTCAGAAATGTTTGTGCGTTTCGGCCTGATGGCGGGAGTCGGTTTGGCGCTGTGGTCATGAGGGAATACGAGGAAGATTGGCAACCGTCCCAGAAGTAGCTACAGTGAGGCCCAGCAGCTGTCCCTAATACTGTGGAAGGCATTCATGTAAGGTGTGCAGTGAGGCACAGCAGTAACAAGGGAAACGGACAACCAAAACAGCAATCTTGATCATCAGGAGGCTATCCAATGCTCAGAGTAGATAAGGACGATTATTGTATGGCTTCGCTCAGAGGATGAAAATCTTAGCCGTGAAAATCAACAAGTAGAATAACTAGTAGTTAGTGGTAGTGAAGTGGAATTACCGCATTTCTGTGGTCTTAATAGTAAAACGAAACTTTTCGTTTTCTCCATCAATCTAGAGGTGTTGTAGACCACCATCCTTAAGGTTGTAAGGTAATAGTAACTACAAGGTTATGACCTCAGCAAATTTGTGATGGAAAGTGCAGGAAATGTGGTAATGTATATAATATAGATTATATAGTTGTATGATATATGTGTAGTAAAATTTTGTCTTCTCTGTTCCCGTTCATTAATTCAAATACAGGTAAGTTTTCTCTCTAACGAGGTGGGATAAGCTACGTGCACTCGGCTTATGAATGTGGTGACTTTCCCTTCATTACCACAATGGTGTGCTGAACTGAAGATGTAGAATTCCGTAGACGAAACTAAGATGGGAAATCAATCTACATCAAAAATTGAACGTATGCATCTTTAGATGGACATAAAACAAACGGACGGAGGGGCACAGTGGAGCAAATCAATTTCATTATCACCACTTAAAGTAGGCCTTTCAACTAGTTGTGGCTTTAAAGCAAACTTTTTCTATCCAAGGTTTAGTTAGCACCTAAACTAATCCCCACGACCTTACCTTAAGAAATATTTTCAGAAGGTACTGTCTGAACATATTTCTAAGGTAAGGTCATTTAGGTTTGCTTTAGATGCTACCCTAACCTAGGCTAGAAAAAGTTTCCTTTGCTTCAGAGTCCCAACTACGTAGACGGGCTACTGTTGATATTAAACAGTAACAGAAAGGTGATAAAACTGAGATGAAATTAATAAAGATATAGAATGGGTCAGTTGAAAGTTGAAGTATTTGCTAAATACAGTTTTTGCCAGATCCAAATGCATCCTAAGGTCAGTCACTTAAATCACAATGTTGAATATCATTTTAATTGTTGGAACTAGTTACAGGAAGTAAAAATATCAAACTTAAAGGGATGCCATTACAGTAACTTCATATACCTGTATAGGATCTCTTAAACTTCTTTTCCCTAAAGCTGAATGGATTTAAGTAGCTTAATCTGCTCTCTGAATTTGTTTCTCAGACCAGTAATCATCTTTGGAGATTACATGAGTATTTTCTCCATTCAATGTCTTCCTTTTCAAATTAGTTGACGACCAAAGCAGTACAATATTCAAGCTGGGATGGCTATGTTTTGGGAAGGCGAGAGGTCAGATTATGCAAGAATGCTAGAAACCGCTTCCATCAGTTTCTACCCTATCTACTCTAAAACTTTTGGGTTATTAGAACTTAGAGCTTTATGAGTAAATAATACTGAAAGTTGGTTTAAAGTTGCCTGACCCAACATAACAACACCTTGGTAATGGTGACCTGATGAAGGATACTGAACCTAACCTAACCTAAATTAACACCTGACTAGTGATTATATGATCAACGATGCCTTAGCTATGCTAACTTTAACGTTAAGCTCTATCTCACTTTCCTTAACCTTCATTTTAAGGATAACATCAAAAGGGAAAACTCTTTAACATCTACGATAATATATTCTATGTACTAAAGTGATTAAAGTGGGTGGAGCCGTCCCAACATTACTTAGTAAAAATGGGCCTGGATAAGCAACACAAACGTATTAGGCTTTTATGATTTTTTTTCTATTTTCTGTTTGATTTTGATGAAGAACAAATTTCATTATTACTTCAAAACTTATTGCCCTCAAGATGTAATTCAATTTACTACTTTCTCAGTGGAATAAATACAAAGGTTTTCACCACTATTCAGCATCTTATCTTTATTCAGTAAGCATCTTTTGTACGTATAATCCACTCCTGCCATTTTATTGATATCTGCACACACACACACACACACACACACACACACACACAAACATATATATATATATATATATATATATATATATATATATATATATATATATATATATATATATATATATATATATATATATATATATAAATATATATATATATATATATATATATATATATATATATATATATATATATATATATATATATATATATATATATATATATTTATATATATATATATATATATATATATATATATATATATATATATATATATATATATATATATATATATATATATATATATATATATATATATATATATATATATATATATATATATTTTATTATCATTATTATCATTTTACTTTGTCGCTGTCTCTCGCGTTAGCGAGGTAGCGCAAGGAAACACACGAAAGAATGGCCCAACCTACCCACATACACATGTATATACATACACGTCCACACACGCAAATATACATACCGATGCATCTCAATGTACACAGACATATACACACAGACACATATACATATATACACATGTACATAATTGATACTGTCTGCCTTTATTTATTCTCATAGCCACCTCGCTACACATGGAATAACAACCCCCTCCCCCCTCATGTGCGCGAGGTACCGCTAGGAAAAGACAACAAAGGCCCCATTCGTTCACACTCAATCTCTAGCTGTCATGTAATAATGCACCGAAACCACAGCTCCCTGTCCACATCCAGGCCCCACACAACTTTCCATGGCTTACCCCAGACGCTTCACATGCCCTGGTTCAATCCATTGACAGCACATCGCCCCCGGTATACCACAACGTTCCAATTCAATCTATTCCTCGCACGCCTTTCACCCTCCTGCATGTTCAGGCCCCGATCACTCAAAATCTTTTTCACTCCATTTCTCCATCTCCAATATGGTCTCCCACTTCTCCTCGTTCCCTCCACCTTCGACACATATACCCTCTTGGTCAATCTTTCCTCACTCATTCTCTCCATGTGACCAAACCATTTCAAAACATCCTCTTCTGCTCTCTCAACCACGCTCTTTTTATTTCCACACATCTCTCTTACCCTTACATTACTTACTCGATCAAACCACCTCATACAACATATTGTCCTCAAACGTCTCATTTCCAACACATCCACCCTCCTGCGCACAACTCTATCCATAGCTCACGCCTCGCAACCATGCAACATTGTTGGAACCACTATTCCTTCAAACATACCCACCTTTGCTTTCCGAGATAATGTTCTCAACTTCCAAACATTCTTCAAGGCTCCCAAAATTTTCGCCCCCTCCCCCACCCTATGATTCACTTCCGCTTCCATGGTTCCATCCGCTGCCAGATCCACTCCCAGATATCTAAATCACTTTACTCCCTCCAGTTTTTCTCCATTCAAACTTACCTCCCAGTTGACTTGACCCTCAACCCTACTGTACCTAATTACCTTGCTCTTATTCATATTTACTCTTAACTTTCTTCTTTCACACACTTTACCAAACTCAGTCACCAGCTTCTGCAGTTTCTCACATGAATCAGCCACCAGCGCTGTATCATCAGCGAACAACAACTGAATCACTTCCCAAGTTCTCTCATCCACAACAGACTTCATACTTGCCCCTCTTTCCAAAACTCTTGCATTCACCTCCCTAACAGCCCCATCCATAAACAAGTAAACAACCATGGAGACATCACACACCCCTGCCGCAAACCTATATTCACTGAGAACCAATCACTTTCCTCTCTTCCTACACGTACACATGCCTTGTATCCTCGATAAAAACTTTTCACTGCTTCTAACAACTTGCCTCCCACACCATATATTCTTAATACCTTCCACAGAGCATCTCTATCAACTCTATCATATGCCTTCTCCAGATCCATGAATGCTACATACAAATCCATTTGCTTTTCTAAGTATTTCTCACATACATTCTTCAAAGCAAACACCTGATCCACACATCCTCTACCACTTCTGAAGCCACACTGCTCTTCCCCAATCTGATGCTCTGTACATGCCTTCACCCTCTCAATCAATACCCTCCCATATAATTTACCAGGAATACTCAACAAACTTATACCTCTGTAATTTGAGCACTCACTCTTATCCCCTTTGCCTTTGTACAATGTCACTATGCAAGCATTCTGCCAATCCTCAGGCACCTTACCATGAATCATACATACATTAAATAACATTACCAACCAGTCAACAATACAGTCACCCCCTTTTTTAATAAATTCCACTGCAATACCATCCAAACCTGCTGCCTTGCCGGCTTTCATCTTCCGCAAAGCTTTTACTACCTGTTCTCTGTTTGCCAAATCATTTTCCCTAACCCTCTCACTTTGCACACCACCTCGGCCAAAACACCCTATATCTGCCTCTCTATCATCAAACACATTCAACAAACCTTCAAGATACTCACTCCATCTCCTTCTCACATCACCACTACTTGTTATCACCTCCCCATTAGCCCCCTTCACTGAAGTTCCCATTTGCTCGCTTGTCTTACGCACTTTATTTACCTCCTTCCAAAACATCTTTTCATTCTTCCTAGAATTTAATGATACTCTCTCACCCCAACTCTCATTTGCCCTCTTTTTCACCTCTTGCACCTTTCTCTTGACCTCCTGCCTCTTTCTTTTATACATCTCCCACTCATTTGCATTTCTTCCCTGCAAAAATCGTCGAAATGCCTGTCTCTTCTCTTTCACTATTAATCTTACTTCTTCATCCCAACACTCACTACCATATATATATATATATATATATATATATATATATATATATATATATATATATATATATATATATATATATATATATATATATATATATATATATATATATATATATATATATATATATATATAATATATATATATATATATAATATATATATATATATATAATATATATATATATATATATATATATATATATATATATATATATATATATATATATATATATATATATATATATATATATATATATTCTATGAGTCCACGGGGAAAATGAAGCATGAAAAGTTCCTAAGTGCACTTTCGTGTAATAATCACATCATCAGGGGAGACACAATAGAGAAATATAACAGTCAGTTGATATACATCGAAGAGACGAAGCTAGGACGCCATTTGGTAAACATGTGATTGTCCAAAACATACAACGAGCGTTCATAAACTTATCATTTTACAAAACTTATCAACAATAAACTTATCTAATTTGTATAGACCAGCACTAATATTAATATCATAATTCTTTGTGTATTTGATAATAAAAGATTCAATGATATTTTTCTTGGTAATAGAGTTAGAGTTGATAACTGAGATAGCGTTACTCCAGTCAATACAATGATCATAGTTTTTAAGATGATTAAACAAGGCATTTGATTCTTGTCCCGTTCTTATACTATATTTATGTTGCTTAAGTCGAACTGAAAGATCCTTACAAGTCTGACCAACATAAAATTTATCACAGTTTCCACAAGGCACTTTATAGATGCAACCAAATGGCGTCCTAGCTTCGTCTCTTAGATGTATATCAGCTGACTGTTATATTTCTCTCTTGTGTCTCCCCTGATGATGTGATTATTACACGAAAGTGCACTTGGGAACATTTCGTGTTTCATTTTCCCCTGGACTCAAAAGCCAGAACATCTATTGTAGAATCTAGATCGTTCTGAACCATAGATGGAAGATGTTGGATCTTTACTTCATCGATGATTGGTAGGTTGATGTTTTGGGGAATTCGTCCTAAACTCGGGATAGTTCTATCAATTTGTCCCAAATAATGATCATGAGTGGCGAACAATTTGAAACTGGAACTGATAAGAATATATTGTTGTCCTAACTGAATGTGTCCCAGAAATAAATAAGATTTGGGATGATTAGGTGGGCAATGAAGAAGAACATTTTGTGGGTCTGGGAAAAACAGTACGTGATACTGGTCCATACTTTCAATCCAGGGTTCATTAACAACAATTTCCTTAAAGGAACAAGAACGAAGAACATTTTGTTGATGCCCAAAAAGTAGTTGGTAATTACATGAATCTGTTTGTAAATTATGGAAAACCAAGGTATTGGGTGGGGGGGGGCAAATCAAGTTGTGAAGCAATGGGTTATGGCACAATGCTAAATCATCCATGGAGAGATGTGCAATCAATGAGGAATAAATATTTCATAATAGAAAGTTCATGTTATCAGCAAGGACGATAGTTTTTTGCGACCCTTTTGTATAATTAAAAGAGAATGGTATTACGTTCACAAGGCTGTAAGTATTGGAGTCAGTGAATGGTATGTGGATAATGACCGCTTCGAGGATCACGTCAACTGTTAGTAAGGAGTAATAACTGGTCACGTGATGCAGAGGGAGAGCTGGGGTGCAACCGAATTACGTCATCGCTTGTTTAATGATACGTGTGAGTTCCGAGAAGGGAAAACATGATGGTGTGACAACTTGGCTTACCAGATTATTAACATCTTCCAATAAGCCAGTGAAATAATGTGCATGATAAGTGATCTGGGCATGTAAACTATCAACATGTGTGGAAATAGTCACTATAGCATATTTGGGATTAAGAGACTTTGACAGTAGTGCTACATGTTGTGTTCAGTTATTAACAGTTAACATTATGTCATTCAAATATTTAAAATGTTGTTTTAAGATCTTAGCTTTAGCCTTAATATACCTGTTGTTAAGAAGTTGTTGAAATTCTAAGGATCTAACCTGATTCCTAACTGAATTAAGTTCTTCCTGAGTAGCAATTCCAAACAATTATGATTGGAGGGACCCTACAAAATTAAGCAGACCTCTCTTGCTTCTCCTTTGCTTTTTCGTGTTCATCCTGGCATTAGTATTTACTGGAGATTGAATGTCTTGCATTATGTCATACAGAATCACACAGGTACTATTCAATTTCCAGGTCCACTGTTGTAACAGAGTTGGAGGAGGAGCAACACTAGAGTTTCTGATGGACGCACTGGTGTAAAACTTGAGTAAGGTAGACCGTAAACGAGGTACAGCTTCCATTAGTTTTACTAAATAATCGTAAGTGTAGGGCAGACCCTCCAGGCCCAGCTTAACTGAGACTGTGTCCCTCACGAGGCGGACCTGGCGGGGAGTCGTGAGAAGGGCGCCTGGTACTGCCATGGTGTCATATACAGGAAGACACCATAAGGACATGAGAAGGAAGAACCTGTAAAATGATAAACTTAGCAACTTCTTAAAGGTGAGGTCTTAATGAATACTGATGTGTGTGTGGTGGTGTTGTGAGGGTTCTGGTGTGGGGACAGTCTGAACAGTGGTAGAAGTTGGTTGGGTGACATTGTTTGGGGTTTGAGGAGTGTTGTCTGTTGTGGTACCGGGATGATCATGTTCAGAATACTGTAAAACTTTCAAGTGGTCCTCATGTTCTTCACGAATGTCAACTGTACTTGGATGTCGAACTCTAAACCTATGTCCCTTTAAATGAGCTAAGACTCTATAGGGATCAGAAAATTTTGGGTCAAGTTAAGGAACATCACTTCTAGAGTTAAATTCCTGCACCATTACCAAGAGTCCGGGAGCCACCTTTGATGGTTTCGTGGATTTATCAGCCTGGTTCGTGAAGGTTGTAGTGGCTT
This sequence comes from Panulirus ornatus, assembly GCF_036320965.1. NCBI lineage: Eukaryota > Metazoa > Arthropoda > Malacostraca > Decapoda > Palinuridae > Panulirus > Panulirus ornatus. The sequence continues at coordinate 35,324,124 of NC_092266.1, forward strand.
CACCGAGATTTTCCTTGATCCTTTGATGAATCAATTGAGTCGTGCGATATTTTTCCGCGACAACTGATCTCTGGACCGCTGGACATGAAGGAAGGGGCGCTGTTATGTCATACCGCAACACTTTATCAAAACCGTGTAAGGCGTGGAAGGGAGTGTCTCCAATTGACTTATGATATCCAGAGTTTAATGAACATTGGACATCCGACAGGTACTCATCCCATTCATCATGATCAAAATTAATGTTGGTGGGAAGACGCTGGAGGATCTTACGGTTCAACCTTTCTGCCAGGCCATTCGAGGCTGGGTGATGTGCCATTATATTACATTTACTTATGTTATACAATTTACAGAGTTCTTCTAATAATGAGTTATTAAATTCCCCTACATTATCTGTGACTAAAATCTTCGGCGCATTATGTCTGTCTAAGATATGTTTTTTGAACGCCTTAGCGACCGTGGCTGCGTCTTTATTTTGAACTGGGACTAATTCACAATGTCTCGTGAAGGCATCAGTAATTACTAAAATGTATCTCTAGCCTGCCATGGACCTAGGCAAACCTTTTGATATGTCCATATGAATTCTTTCCCATGGGTATGAAGGTAAAGGATATTTCAACACAGTTTGCGGGGTAGTGGGACTTCCCTTGTGAGTGTTACAGGTTTGGCACATCCAAATATGATCTGTAATGTTTTTCTGCATCTTGGCCAAAAATACCTCATACGAGTTTGCTTATAGCATCTATCTGCACCCGGGTGTGCAGCCTGGGTTGAATCATGTGATAACTTCAAGAAATCCTGTACTAATGCTTTTGGAATGATTGTTTAACAACACGGGCGAGCACTCCTAATTTCGCGTCCCTGCACAAGACTCCCTCACTGTGCTAAATACAATTCTCTGACTGGAACAACTGTTTTAGCATCCAAGGAAGATCTTATACCCTCTAGGTATTCTATGACAGGACCCCAGACTGGGTCATCCCGTTGATGCTGTCTCAACCTTTCTACATCAAAATATACGAGGCTATTATTTACAGTGACTGCACCCAGTCTGCGGGAAAGCGCGTCTACAGCTACATTGGATGAGCCAGAAACAAAACGAAAATCTGGGTCAAATGTTTGTGTAGTTAAAAATCATCTTTGAAACTTTCCTGTAGGTTCTTGTCTTTGAAAAATACCCACCAGTGCCCAGTGATCTGTATAAACTGTAATAAGGTAACCATATGTGTATTTCTTAAAATGTTTGTGTGCCCAAACAACTGCAAGGCCTTCTAACTCAGTTATTGAGTATTTCGATTCCGTCTTTGAACATGAATGGCTCGCATAGGCTATGGGAAAAAGTCTACCCTTATTTGACTCCTGCATAAGTACAGCTCTAAGACCCTGTTTAAAAGCATTTGTGTGCAAAATGAAGGGTTTCTCAAAGTTGGGAAATCGAAGGGTAGGCGCCTCGATCAAGTATTGTTTGAATAAGTTAAATGCATTGTCATGCACTGTAGACCACTGGAATGTAACTTCCTGTTTCAGAAATGAAGTGAGGGGTTTTGTGATCTTCGCGAAAATAGCGATAAATCTTCGATAATATCTTGCTGAACTAAGGAAGGATTTGACCTTGTTTGTTGTGGAAGGGACTGGCCATTCTACAATTGTTTTGCCTTTATGTGCATTAGGTTGAATACCGTTTTCATCACCTGTGACCTAAGTAATTAATTCTTGTTTGTAGAAAGGAACATCTGGATAACTTGACTTTTAGGTTCGCATCCTTAAATCGTAGAAATACTCTCTCAAGACTTTTGAAATGAAAAGCAATATCTGGAGACATGACAATTATATCAACAAGATAAACCAATACATCTTTGCCCAACATGTGACGACAAATGTTAGTCATTAACCTTGAGAAGGTGATCACCGGTGAGGAATGAAGACCGAAGGCCATGATGCATATGAACTGCCAATGACCATCTGGCGTACTGAACACAGTCAGGGGGCGGCTTTCCCCTGACAAGGGAATCTGCCAAAATCCACTCAATAAATCCAAAGTTGAAAATACCTTATTGTTACCGAGGCTATGAAGAAGCTCTGATACCACTGGTAATGGGAAACGATCTTTCAAAGTGACCTTGTTGTTGAGTTTTCTAAAATCTATGACTGGTCTAAAAGTTCCGTCCTTTTTCGGAACGATCAGAAGTGGTGAATTCCATGGTGATCGTGATTCCTCTATAATCTTATCTTTCAACATGTCCTGAACAAGTTTGTTTGCTATTTCTCTGTGCGCGTGTGTGTGGCAATCGGTAGGCTGGGACGTCAACGGGACGTGTGTTTTTCTCTAAGTTAATAATGTGAACATCCAAATGAGTTCTACCGAGTGGTTCTCCCGATAAGGCAATAGTAGACCTATACTGGTTAAGTAAGTCTGTTAACTGGTCAACATGTTTGGTTAATCCTACCTTGGATATCATGTCAGGGGTGATGGTGGGGAGCTGACTCAAGCCGTGCACTGCTGAGTCAGGGGTAGGAGGAGTAGGTGGTGGTGGGTTAATGGAATGTGAGACTAGACGGATGTTAAACTCATGCAACTCCTCGTCTTGAATTTCGGACTTCGAAACTGAGAATTCCACAAGCTTGGCCCCTCTACGGAGACGGACAGGAGTGGGGTCCCGTATTGGCAATGTATATGGTGACCTCTCCATCTGCGGTCTCATGAATAGAGGCGTCCATCATGGATAGTCGTGTGACAGTTAGTGATGAAGGTTCAGCAACTACTCTTAGTGCGAGATCACCCTGACTATGTCTGAGTCCATGATCATTCATTCATGTTCGAGAAAGTGAGAGAGGAACCTTCGTTAATGTGTTACTATGCAGAGTCATGTTGGTTCTCAGTTTACCAGGACAATGATGAGTAGAAAAGTAAAAAGGATGCGTATTGTCTACCGTGAAGCAGGGCCCACGTGGGAGCAGATGTATTAATGACTCTGACTGAGTGAGAACTCATCTCTGACAATGGCAGGAACGTATTATCAACACAAACCACATGATAAATAGGACAGATCTTATGTTGTGCCACACATAGAGTGGCGTCCTAGTAACAAGTTAGCAGGAAAAGTTACACCACGAACAATGTAAGGGGTGACGGTCATGACCGGGTCGCCTATGCGAATGTTCATTTTAATAGTGCCCCTTACGTCGAGATTTTCATTTGAGATACTTTGAAGGGATGGGTAAAAGACCGAGCATTGAACAAGTTGAGTGCGCCCCATTAATGGTTGAATAAAATCATAATGAATGACATCTGCTTCCGTGCCGTTGTCTAGAAAGATTGTGATTGGCTTATCCTGGAAAGAACCCACTAAATCGAAACTTGTAATGTGAGAAAATGGTGAAGAACGAAAATGTCTTAAGAGTTCCTTATGTGATGGAGTCTTGTCATGAGCGAGAGATTGTCATTGTTGATAATAACATGATGAACCTGTTTTAGATAACGTCTGTCTAGCTAATGCTCGACATTCCGCTGAAGTGTGTCTAGCTGAGGCTCAGCTGAAGTGAAGTGTGTCTACCTGAGGCTCGGCTGAAGTGAGTCTAGCTGAGGCTGGGCTGAAGTGTGTCTAGCTGAGGCTGGGCTGAAGTGTGTCTAGCTCAAGCTCGGCTGAAGTGTGTCTAGCTGAGGCTCGGCTGAAGTGTGTCTAGCTGAGGCTGGGCTGAAGTGTGTCTAGCTGAGGCTGGGCTGAAGTGTGTCTAGCGTTCCTATGATATGAACACCTGCTTGGTGGTGTTGGGCGCGAGCGGGTGAAGGTCAGCCTGATGTCTGACTGGAGGAAATCATGACTAGGTCGGCAGAATTGTGACGACCGAGGCTGTGATGACATGGGTCGTTGACTGCGTTTGTTGTTCTGGTCGAGGCTCACGTGAGAATGAGTCCCATGTGTAAGGACACACATTCGCTTTATGTCCTGGTTGGCCACACCGGAAGCACGTCACTTTATGTGAGTGTTTGTCATCACTGAATCGCTGTATTTGACCATGAGAAGAATGATTGTGTTGATCACTAGAATGTTACGTCACACTTTGGGAAGCCGACACTCTCCCCAGTGTCTTGGTGTTGGAATAACCACATTTCTTTTGAGTGTAATTCAACACTTTTGTTACCGACCCACAATGATGGGTCGATGTTCTCATTAAGTAACCGTTGTCTTACGTCTGGAGGTCAGGTCATTGAGAATGAAGGTTATGTGTAATAATCGCATGAATGTTTGTACATGAGTTTCAGGATTCATCATGGCCGATATCCAGGGTAAGGATTCATAAGCCTGCCTAACTAATCTCATTCTTCCATGTAAGGTACTCCAGTGATCAGGGACTGACGTATCATCCAAGTATGTTGTGTTAAGAGCACGTAAAAGGACGTGTAGTAAACTATCTGAGAATGATTCCTCACAACCTGATGTAAACAACGTTTTGAATTCCTCCCAAGATGTACAGTTTCCAATGTCATCTGAGTCATAGACAACCCTAGCTTAATTGTTAGGCTGGTTGAAATCAATGAGATTTTTAGCAGCCGATATAAACGCTCTGTCTCCTGAATCACCATTATGTTCAACAATGTCCTCTGCATTTCTAATCCACCGATCAAAATTTGACAGTTTACCATCAAATAACTCGTGTGGTTCCCTAGCTTGTTTTAGTGTTACAACGGTTTTTAGTGAAGGAGTTTTTGTGATGTGGAGAGGGAGGTGGGTGTGGGTGTGGTAACGTGTGAGAAGGTTTCTGTGGGTCATCTGTGTCACCAGAATCTGTCAAAACAACTTTGTGTGACGTCGCCATTTTAGAAGGCTGGTTCCGTTTATAATAAGGGATTCTAGGTAAATTCCAAAGTACATATGAACCTTTACGATTACCGCGTGGAATTTCATCGGACTTGTAATACAATCTTACATAAAGTGTGTAAGTAATAGCCGCCCAAAAATATTTAAAATATAATTAACACTATTGACTTAATACAAAATACATAACATGAATATCATTTGAAAATATTGTAATGAAATAAAGGCAATAAAATGCTGGCATAACAGTATAACATATGAATACAAGACTCTGTATATGAGAGGTGCACATAATAGTATAACATATCAGTAATGGACTCTATATATGAAAGTAATCATCACTAAAAAGAATAGTACCAATGTATGGAAACATAAGAAAGAATATATGCAAGAATAACTGAAAACTTAGACTAATTTGCTAAACTACAAAGATGAATAATCATATTACCCAAAATATATAAATGTTTATATTTATAGAATAGGAACTAGCAACACACAAAAGGAGCATATCTCACAGAGTGAACCATTTTGACACAGTTCTTATCTGAATGGGAGATTCGCTCACGAAGACGACTTGGTGTAGCGAGGTGGAGATGTGTGCAGAGTAGCGGCTCGCTGGGTGTAGCGAGGTGAAGATGTGTGCAGAGTAGCGGCTCGCTGGGTGTAGCGAGGTGAAGATGTGTGCAGAGTAGCGACTCGCTAGCAGGAAAGTTGAGTGAGCGACAAGGGCTGGACCACGCGATGCTGACGTCTGGGATGACGCCACGGCTGATGATGACGCGTCTCTGGAGCGGTTGACAAGATGACCTCCACGTTGGTGTTGGCAGGATGGCTGACCTTGCTTGACACGTCTGGATGTGATGACAACACTGCACGGCGGTGGCGCTGTCTTGATGCCCTTGGAAGCGACACAGTGTCAGCAATGCAATAAAGGCGTATCTTCAATGCATTGAGGTACGGGTGATGGAGCACGTAGCCGGCCGTGGTTTCCGCCCTTAACGTCCACAGGAGGGAGCACCAGGACTGTGTCAGGTAGGCTTGTATGACTGCTGGCAACACCAGACGTAGAAATATGAAGTAGATGTGACGGTCGTGTGTGGTCACGTGGGTTGTTACGTCACTGCCACCATTTGTAAGGTTGAGTTGAGAGGAAGGAAATCAGGTCTTCTTCGTCTGTGGTACTCAGTGAAGATCAGGCGGCCTTTGTAGATTTCTTACAACAAAACGTGTACGTCCATCTGTAGTACTCTGGGCTGTAGTCTTATGACACACTACGACACACTCTAGTGAACAGTGTGACGATGCTGGCCAGTGTGTCTCCTCAGGTCACACTGGCAGGGGTTGTATGGGAGTCCGTCATCACCCATTCAACAACGTGTTCAAATAACAGATCAGCTCTTACGTGTTCAAACATCCCGCTTAACAGTAGCCCGTGGGAACAGTGAGCCAGTGGCAATATGCATCTAACTCTATGTAACTCACAGTAAAATGATGATATCAAATACCTAATGAAAAATTAATGGTAGTGTACGTGTGTCTTACATGAGGACGTAAAGAATCAGGTACAAACATAATAGCTACTGTGATAAATAATTTGTTTATGATAAATGTGCATTGTGTTGCATTATGATAGTTGTTCAGAACCAAGTTCCTTAAGCCAGAATCCTAAAACATTAAAGTTTAGAATAGTTGTGAAAAACATAAAAATATATATAAGTAAACTACAGAAAATATTTTCTTCTGGGTATCTGAAAAAAAGAACAAGGAGCTAGTATTTCATCTTTTAACAAAATATTTACATCTATGTCCCTTTTCTTTCATCATCATTTCTTTATGTTCACTTCTAATTAATGCCTCTTATCTAACATAAAAATTCTGTATAGGTATTTGATTAATGTTCTCCAACGACGCTTTGTATAACTCTTCGTTAGTGAAGTTCATTTCGTGTAATGGATCATGCATTACAAAGTTGTGTCTATCCACACAAGTGTTACACGTCCCAGGTAAAGATATATTCTAGAGATAGTGTATATCTAACATATATATGTGTTTTATAAATATTTATAAAAAGTTTTCCTGAGGGACAATACCTAAGACTTTCGTATTAAAGTTGATCAGTTGTAAGTGATCAAGCATTACAAAGGTGTGTCCATTACCACAGGTGCTACTGATCCCGGGTAAAGGTATTTCATCATCTTTGTATCTTTAACCTTTCTAGTTATAGATGTTTCATCCCTGATTCCATCCTCACAATGGATGTATGTGGTTTGTGTTGTCTTAACATATCATTAGTCAGTTGAAGTGGAGAACATGCTCCACAGCCTAGCCACTCTACTCTGTCTTCCACATGCTATTCAAGAGGTGTTACCGGATTCCGCCTATAAGTGTTTACACCGGGAGTAACAAGTCACCTCCGGACGACTTCTTCTTTTTACTTTTGATGATTTGAAAAATTTATGAATCATATTTGGTTTTATGATGTCAATAAGATTGTTGGAAATTGTATATAATAATCTTTATCTGTCATTTGATGAACTTTAATTCATCAAAGATAAAGTTTATGAATATTGATTGTTTATCTCTCGTTGTTACTGATGTAGATTTTTTATCTAACAAAATACTTTCATTTAATTCATAAAGAATATTCTTAAGAAAAACGTAAATAATTTGTCATTAGTTCTCATCACACAAAATAAAAGTCTGTTTTTCAAAGTTTTCTCAGAGGATGATGCTAACATTTTGAAGAGTAGAAACTCATAACTTAGAATCCATGAACCTTGTGTTGATAATAATTACATTACTTTTCTCTAAACAATACTTTTCTACAGTGTGTAAAACCCGGATAAAAAGTCAGCAACATAGATACTGACGCAATTATCTTTATGTTATTGAAAACATTATTGATTTCTACATGTAAAACATTAATCTGCAAAATAGAAATTTTTATGTTAGATATGTTAATCTTAACGATATCACGTTACATATCTTTCTGTACCTTGTGCTCCAGAGAAGTTATGAAATCTTATTTATTATCGTATCAAATGTTTAGCTTGCATGCAATATCCCATGTATTTTCACTAGAAGTCCACAAGTAAAACATATTTTTGCCATATGTATTTTGTAATTCATTACTTGGGAAGTAAATCCTTCGTCCATCACAATATACCGTAAGAGTGTCTAAGGCTCACCCTAGCTGGGGTTTACATTGTTGAACAACGTAATGCTTTTTGGTCGGTTTAGGTTTCTTAATTGTTGACTACAGGGACGAGTTTATAAGGAAGTGAGGAATTTGGGAAGGGTTTATTGATGGGTGCCGGGAGTGTGGTGATGATGATGAAGGATCAGAGAAAATATATTATGTCGGACGGAAGTCAATAGATCCTGGTGCTCGACCCAGAACCTTGACTAATCGTCTATAAGAAAGTGGTTGTTTATGTTTGGCCAAGTCCCAGCTTGGCAGGGGCTCTGGTCTTATGACACACTGTTAGCTGGCTTTATTTGTCATGTTTTTTTTTCCTTGGACTGAACTGATAAGAACATTAAGAGTTAGAAATCTATCTAAACACACTTTGCCATCATATGAATTCTATGTTTTGAATTTGTAAATGATTCCTAAAATGTACATAAGTCGATGTATCATTACACTTGACATATTTCAAGACATTTATCTCTTCATTTTTGTCAATTTAATGAATAATGGCTTGTGTCAGTGTGTCTGTCCCTCAGTATAGCAAGTCAAGCATTACTCCACCGTACAACAACTACAAGGTCACAAATGAGGGGACAAATAACATATAGGTTGGGTCACGGAAAATGCCTAATGAGCTGAGGAAAAGGAAGGACATTACATACACTGGCTTTATCAGTGAATCATTTTGTGATTGTTGTGAAATATTGGTCATGTGTAGAAGATGGTCCTTGTACATGAATCATGCTATATATTAGTTTCACAATATGTTATAATGGTGTCTTTACCTGGTGAACTAATATGTGATATATTAAATGTGATCTGTCTTGTTCTATATTTCTCTTTGAAAATATCAACTTTAGATTTATATCAAATTTTTCCTACATGTAATGAAATCGTGTTTACGAGTTAAACAGAATCTTATGACATTGCAGGAAGATCTTAACAGGCTATCGTTGTACAGTGTACAATGGCCAGTGATATTCACCGTAGACATATGCAACATGTTTACACTATGTACACATAGCAGGCAAACTACAGTATCATCTTAAGATGTGGAAATAAAACTATCAAGGCAGGAGAAGGATTTAGGTGTCATCATTAGTAGAGATGTAAAGCCAAGACAACAGTGTATTAATGTACGTAATAAGACTAACAGGCAACTTGGTGTCATGTGTTAGTAGCAAGAATGAACAGGTAATATTACAGCTATAGTTAGTCACACACCACTTACATTGTGCTGCATATATTGCTAATTATATTTGTGTACAGAAATACCTCTGATGGCATTCAGAGACGGATGATGATAATGTCATTAGAATTTCCCACATGAAGACATTAAGATAACAAGACTTACATTATCTGGAAGGACAGAGGGTGAAGGATGATATGATAGAAGGTTAGATAATCTGGTATGTTTATTAATGCGAGTTACACCTTACATTATTACCTGCAAACACAAAATATTTATTTTCATTAATTACATATTCATATTGTTAGAGAGAATAACATAATGAGTTGTCGACCAGAGAGAGGATGAAACAGGAGCAAAACTCTATGAATTATTAGATTTATTGATCATATAATGATCGTTGAGCCAGAATCCATAATCATATATATGTATTTACAACTGAGGAAAATACTTTTGTTGTTAGATTCGTCAAGTGTCATGATGAAATGTATTTCTGTCTCATTGTTAGGTTGAGAAGCAGGTCTCTGCTTCCCGGGTCTATGGTGTCGTTGTTAGGTTGAGCAGCAGGTCTCTGCTTCCCGGGTCTATGGTGTCGTTGTTAGGTTGAGCAGCAGGTCTCTGCTTCACGGGTCTATGGTGTCGTTGTTAGGTTGAGAAGCAGGTCTCTGCTTCCCGGGTCTATGGTGTCGTTGTTAGGTTGAGCAGCAGGTCTCTGCTTCACGGGTCTATGGTGTCGTTGTTAGGTTGAGAAGCAGGTCTCTGCTTCCCGGGTCTATGGTGTCGTTGTTAGGTTGAGCAGCAGGTCTCTGCTTCACGGGTCTATGGTGTCGTTGTTAGGTTGAGCAGCAGGTCTCTGCTTCCCGGGTCTATGGTGTCGTTGTTAGGTTGAGCAGCAGGTCTCTGCTTCACGGGTCTATGGTGTCGTTGTTAGGTTGAGCAGCAGGTCTCTGCTTCACGGGTCTATGGTGTCGTTGTTAGGTTGAGCAGCAGGTCTCTGCTTCACGGGTCTGTGGTGTCGTTGTTAGCCTCTCTAGGTGTATGTACTGGTCCTCACCTCAACCCGGCCCTGTATCTGATCTTGTCTAACAGTTAGTTTGTTGTTGAGAGATTGGCCATGTTCCTGCCTGGCACGGGACCTTATCATACGACGGTTCGCTGTGTATACAACGTCAGGGGATGTGTGTATCGTTGGATTCATTGGTTATTAACTGGTATAGATCATTAAACCAGTATCTCTACCATACGACAAGCCATTCACATTACAATATTTGCTACATGATAACAGGAATGTACATATGTTGATAGATGTTGATGGTTATGAGTAGCAAAGGTCATAAAGCCTGAAGCCATACCATACATCAAACATTGAAAGTACATTAAATGTATAACAAGATGTATATAATGATGGTGGATACAGTGACAATGTACAGTTAAAGGTCATTAAATGTATAACAAAATGTATATAATGATGGTGGATACAGTGACAATGTACAGTTAAAGGTCATTGAGCCACAATAATGAAATAAACAATAAATACCTAAAAGCTAATGATTACTGGACACAAAAGCTATGAATGTCTGTCTTGATTATTGATGGTTGGGGGAGGAGATGCTTATGGCAGTTGAACGATTTTGAAATAGTTTGTTGTGTGGTGAGGAAGAGAAGGATAGGAGGAGGGTAATAGATCCTGGGTGGGGTCAACCCTGATGCTTCATTGTCAATCAAGCAAAATAAGTAAGATAATTATCAAGGAAAGATAGATTTTTATGTGTTGATTTCAACGATCAGTGACCTATGAGTAAGGTCATAAGTTTTGCTTGATTTAGAAAAGGTACAAACCGTCATGACATTAATGATTTCTTGATACTGATAACTTAACAAAACAAATCTGTTGCATTTGGACATCAATGATAAGGATATTTCAGTGTGTTTATGTTAATCTGTACTACTCGCAGCTCAATGAAACTCATTTAATCAAGGGCATAAATTTCAGGATGAGTAATGAAATCTATTGGTCACTGATACAAGTAATACAAAATGATTTTCAAACTTCAAAGGATTATAAGAACGTAGGCAAAGTGAAATTATGGATTCTGATCTCCATGATTTATTGTTGATAAGATTTGTAAACAATTCACTCTCTTGTCCACATAATAAGTTCATGATGCGCTCGTTGTCTGTCTTGGACAATCGCATGTTTACCAAATGGCGTCCTAGCTACGTCTCTTCGTTGTATATCAAGTAACTGTTATATTTTTCTCTTGTGTCTCTCCTGATGATGTGATTATTACACGAAAGTGCACTTGAGAACTTATCGTGTTTCATTTTCCCCGTGGACTTATAGGAATATATATATATATATATATATATATATATATATATATATATATATATATATATATATATATATATATATATATATATATATATATATATAAAAAGATGTTCTGGAAGGAGGTAAATAGGGTGCGTAAGACAAGGGAGCAAATGGGAACTTCAGTGAAGCGCGTAAATGGGGAGGTGATAACAAGTAGTGGTGATGTGAGAAGGAGATGGAATGAGTATTTTGAAGGTTTGTTGAATGTGTCTGATGACAGAGTGGCAGATATAGGGTGTTTTGGTCGAGGTGGTGTGCAAAGTGAGAGGGTTAGGGAAAATGATTTGGTAAACAGAGAAGAGGTAGTAAAAGCTTTGCGGAAGATGAAAGCCGGCAAGGCAGCAGGTTTGGATGGTATTGCAGTGGAATTTATTAAAAAAGGGGGTGACTGTATTGTTGACTGGTTGGTAAGGTTATTTAATGTATGTATGACTCATGGTGAGGTGCCTGAGGATTGGCGGAATGCGTGCATAGTGCCATTGTACAAAGGCAAAGGGGATAGGAGTGAGTGCTCAAATTACAGAGGTATAAGTTTGTTGAGTATTCCTGGTAAATTATATGGGAGGGTATTGATTGAGAGGGTGAAGGCATGTACAGAGCATCAGATTGGGGAAGAGCAGTGCGGTTTCAGAAGTGGTAGAGGATGTGTGGATCAGGTGTTTGCTTTGAAGAATGTATGTGAGAAATACTTAGAAAAGCAAATGGATTTGTATGTAGCATTTATGGATCTGGAGAAGGCATATGATAGAGTTGATAGAGATGCTCTGTGGATGGTATTAAGAATATATGGTGTGGGAGGCAAGTTGTTAGAAGCAGTGAAAAGTTTTTATCGAGGATGTAAGGCATGTGTACGTGTAGGAAGAGAGGAAAGTGATTGGTTCTCAGTGAATGTAGGTTTGCGGCAGGGGTGTGTGATGTCTCCATGGTTGTTTAATTTGTTTATGGATGGGGTTGTTAGGGAGGTAAATGCAAGAGTCCTGGAAAGAGGGGCAAGTATGAAGTCTGTTGGGGATGAGAGAGCTTGGGAAGTGAGTCAGTTGTTGTTCGCTGATGATACAGCGCTGGTGGCTGATTCATGTGAGAAACTGCAGAAGCTGGTGACTGAGTTTGGTAAAGTGTGTGGAAGAAGAAAGTTAAGAGTAAATGTGAATAAGAGCAAGGTTATTAGGTACAGTAGGGTTGAGGGTCAAGTCAATTGGGAGGTGAGTTTGAATGGAGAAAAACTGGAGGAAGTGAAGTGTTTTAGATATCTGGGAGTGGATCTGGCAGCGGATGGAACCATGGAAGCGGAAGTGGATCATAGTTTGGGGGAGGGGGCGAAAATTTTGGGAGCCTTGAAAAATGTGTGGAAGTCGAGAACATTATCTCGGAAAGCAAAAATGGGTATGTTTGAAGGAATAGTGGTTCCAACAATGTTGTATGGTTGCGAGGCGTGGGCTATGGATAGAGTTGTGCGCAGGAGGATGGATGTGCTGGAAATGAGATGTTTGAGGAAAATGTGTGGTGTGAGGTGGTTTGATCGAGTAAGTAACGTAAGGGTAAGAGAGATGTGTGGAAATAAAAAGAGCGTGGTTGAGAGAGCAGAAGAGGGTGTTTTGAAGTGGTTTGGGCACATGGAGAGAATGAGTGAGGAAAGATTGACCAAGAGGATATATGTGTCGGAGGTGGAGGGAACGAGGAGAAGAGGGAGACCAAATTGGAGGTGGAAAGATGGAGTGAAAAAGATTTTGTGTGATCGGGGCCTGAACATGCAGGAGGGTGAAAGGAGGGCAAGGAATAGAGTGAATTGGAGCGATGTGGTATACAGGGGTTGACCTGCTGTCAGTGGATTGAATCAAGGCATGTGAAGCGTCTGGGGTAAACCATGGAAAGCTGTGTAGGTATGTATATTTGCGTGTGTGGACGTGTGTATGTACATGTGTATGGGGGGGGGGGGGGGTTGGGCCATTTCTTTCGTCTGTTTCCTTGCGCTACCTCGCAAACGCGGGAGACAGCGACAAAGTATAAAAAAAAAAAAAAATATATATATATATATATATATATATATATATATATATATATATATATATATATATATATATATATATATATATATACATATATATATATATATATATATATATCCCTGGGGATAGGGGAGAAAGAATACTTCCCACGTATTCCCTGCGTGTCGTAGAAGGCGACTAAAAGGGGAGGGAGCGGGGGGCTGGAAATCCTCCCCTCTCGTTTTTTTTTTAGTTTTCCAAAAGAAGGAACAGAGAATTGGGCCAGGTGAGGGTATTCCCTCAAGGCCCAGTCCTCTGTTCTTAACGCTACCTCGCTAATGCGGGAAATGGCGAATAGTTTGAAAGAAAAGAATATATATATATATATATATATATATATATATATATGTATATATATATATTATTATTATTGTTATTTTGCTTTGTCGCTGTCTCCCGCGTTTGCGAGGTAGCGCAAGGAAACAGACAAAAGAAATGTCCCACCCCACCCCTATACACATGTATATACATACACGTCCACACACGCAAATATACATACCTATACATCTCAATGTACACATATATATACACACACAGACACATACATATATACCCATGCACACAATTCACACTGTCTGCCTTTATTCATTCCCATCGCCACCTCGCCACACATGGAATACCATTCCCCTCCCCCCCTCATGTGTGCGAGGTAGCGCTAGGAAAAGACAACAAAGGCCCCATTCATACACACTCAGTCTCTAGCTGTCATACAATAATGCCCGAAACCACAGCTCTCTTTCCACATCCAGGCCCCACACAACTTTCCATGGTTTACCCCAGACGCTTCACATGCCCTGATTCAATCCACTGACAGCACGTCAACCCCGGTATACCACATCGATCCAATTCACTCTATTCCTTGCCCGCCTTTCGCCCTCCTGCATTTTCAGGCCCCGATCACTCAAAATCTTTTTCACTCCATCTTTCCACCTCCAATTTGGTCTCCCACTTCTCGTTCCCTGCACCTCCGACACATATATCCTCTTGGTCAATCTTTCCTCACTCATTCTCTCCTTGTTCCCAAACCATCTCAAAACACCCTCTTCTGCTCTCTCAACCACGCTCTTTTTATTTCCACACATCTCTCTTACCCTTACATTACTTACTCGATCAAACCACCTCACACCACACATTGTCCTCAAACATCTCATTTCCAGCACATCCACCCTCCTGCGAACAACTCTATCCATACCCCACGCCTCGCAACCATACAACATTGTTGGAACCGCTATTCCTTCAAACATACTCATTTTTGCTTTCCGAGATAATGTTCTCGACTTCCACACATTCTTCAAGGCTCCCAGGATTTTCGCCCCCTCCCCCACCCTATGATTCACTTCTGCTTCCATGGTTCCATCCGCTGCCAGATCCACTCCCAGATATCTAAAACATTTTACTTCCTCCAGTTTTCTCCATTCAAACTTACCTCCCAATTGACTTGACCCTCAACCCTACTGTACCTAATAACCTTGCTCTTATTCACATTTACTCTTAACTTTCTTCTTTCACACACTTTACCAAACTCAGTCACCAGCTTCTGCAGTTTCTCACATGAATCAGCCACTAGCGCTGTATCATCAGCGAACAACAACTGACTCACTTCCCAAGCTCTCTCATTCACAACAGACTTCATGCTTGCCCCTCTTTCCAAAACTCTTGCATTCACCTCCCTAACAACCCCATCCATAAACAAATTAAACAACCATGGAGACATCACACACCCCTGCCGCAAACCTACATTCACTGAGAACCAATCACTTTCCTCTCTTCCTACACGTACACATGCCTTACATCCTCGATAAAAACTTTTCACTGCTTCTAACAACTTGCCTCCCACACCATATATTCTTAATACCTTCCACAGAGCATCTCTCTCTATATATATATTCCCTGGGGATAGGGGAGAAAGAATACTTCCCACGTATTCCCTGCGTGTCGTAGGAGGCGACAAAATGGGAAGGGAGCGGGGGGCTGGAAATCCTCCCCTCTCTCTCTTTTTTTTTTTTTCCAAAGGAAGGAACAGAGAAGGGGGCTGGATGAGGATGTTTCCTCAGAGGCCCAGTCCTCTGTTCTTAACGCTACCTCGCTGACGCGGGAAATGGCTAATAGTATGAAAGAAAGAAATATATATATATACATATATATATATATATATATATATATATATATATATATATATATATATATATATATATATATATATATATATATATTATCCCTGGGGATAGGGGAGAAAGAAGAGTTCCCACGTATTCCCTGCGTGTCGTAGAAGGCGACTAAAAGGGGAGGGAGCGGGAGTCTGGAAATCCTCCCCTCTTGTTTTTTTTTTTTGTTTTTTTCCAAAAGAAGGAACAGAGAAGGGGGCCAGGTGAGGATATTCCCTCAGAGGCCAAGTTCTCTGTTCTTAACGCTACCTTGCTAACGTGGGAAATGGCGAATAGTTTGAAAGAAAAAAAGAAATATATATATATATATATATATATATATATATATATATATATATATATATATATATATATATATATATATATATATACTTCATTGCTGTCTCTCGCGTTAGCGAGGTAGTGCAAGGAAACAGACGAAAGAATGGCCCAACCCACCCACATGCACATGTATATACATAAACGCCCACACACGCACATGTACATACCTATACATTTCAACGTATATATACACATACATGCACAGACATATACATATATGCACATGTACATATTCATACATGCTGTTTTCATCTATTCCATCGCCACCCCGCCAAACATGAAATGACAACCCCCTTACCCCGCGTGCGCGCGGGGTAGCGCTGGGAAAAGACAACAAAGGCCAGATTCGTTCACACTCACAGTCTCTAGCTGTCATGTATAATGCACCGAAACTACAGCTCCCACAGGCCCCACAAAACTTTCCATGGTTTATCCCAGACGCTTCGCATGCCCTGGTTCAATCCATTGACAGCACGTCGACCCCGGTATACTACATCGTTCCAATTCATTCTATTCCTTGCACGCCTTTCACCTTTCTGCATGTTCATGCCTCGATCACTCAAAATCTTTTTCACTCCATCTTTCCACCTCCAATTTGGTCTCCCACTTCCTCCACCTCTGATACAAATATTCTGTTTGATTTTGATTTTGATAAATTTTTTTGAGAAGTTTATCAAAACCAGACTTTACCAACAAGTCCAGCAATTTACCGATCGCTTTCAGTTCGCTTATACGAGAAATCGAGGTGTAGAGGATGTAACTCTGTGCTTTATTGATTATGTTCTCGAGCATATGAACAGATCTTATATTACCGATATACAACATTTTGTAGATTTTTCTAGCGCTTTTAACGCCATTCAGCATCATAAAATGATACATAAACTTAATAACATGAACGTCAATTCTCACTAAATTCTCTGGAATAATGTTTTCCTTACAGGAAGGCCTCAATATGTTCAATTTCTTACATGAAAAATTGGATATCATGATAACAAATACAAGTGGAGCACAGAGGTGGATGGTGTGGTCAGCCAGTATACTAGTGAGTGTTGGTGTCATGTTGGCCAGGTGGAGCACAGAGGTGGATGGTGTGGTCAGCCAGTATACTAGTGAGTGTTGGTGTCATGTTGGCCAGGTGGAGCACAGAGGTGGATGGTGTGATCAGCCAGTATACTAGTGAGTGTTGGTGTCATGTTGGCCAGGTGGAGCACAGAGGTGGATGGTGTGGTCAGCCGGTATACTAGTGAGTGTTGGTGTCATGTTGGCCAGGTGGAGCACGGAGGTGGATGGTGTGGTCAGCCAGTATACTAGTGAGTGTTGGTGTCATGTTGGCCAGGTGGAGCACAGAGGTGGATGGTGTGGTCAGCCAGTATACTAATGAGTGTTGGTGTCATGTTGCCAAGTTATGTATGCAGATGATGCCGTCAATGTACAAATGATGATGACGTGTATCCGGAAGTTGAACATTTTACGTTATGATGTAATGATAATGACCTTGAACTCAATGTTCAGAAAACAAAACAAATGATTGTAAATCACATTAGCTTACCAGTGGCTCAGGTACATTTATATGTTAGTGGTGAACTTGTAGAATCTATGAAGGAATGTAATTACTTGATAATGACTTTTCTTTCAATAGAAATATGGAGGCACTGTACAAAAACGTAATTTCTAGAATGTATTTTGTTAGGAATCTTAGCAACCTTAAAATTAACACTAAAACTATAGATTTATTTTATACAGCTTTTATACAGTCAGTAATCTCATTATCATTCACATGTTGGTAGGCAAACTGGAATTCAGATCAAAACATAAATAGACAAAAGTTATCAAGAACTGCATTAAATTAGGAATACCAGTTTACTACTAGAAATATACACAAAATGTTAATGAGGTAATAAATTACCTACGATGAAAAGATATTGTGTTTAGGATTATGAAGAGCAAGGAAGAAAATAGACCCAGATGAGCCAGTGTCCGGGCTCGGCCACTCCTCTATATTGTGTCCCCGGTAGCCACTTGGGCAGCGCTACTGTGCGTCGACTCCCTATTGGTGGACCGCTGCTGCTCGTGATTCATGATTGGTCCTCCGTGGACCAGTGGTTACTGTGATACGTTCCTGTGGTATATTGATTAGGGCCGCAGTTGGCCGTGCTGTCTTACCTAACATAAACCTTCCTGGTACATGTATAATGGACACACGTAAAACATGTTATCTTGTCATATTTTTTCTTGAGAGAAATCTTTATAAACTTCAAAAACGGAAAGAGAAACAAAAATGTCAAAACATAAATATACTTACTCACGTGTATAGTTATATTTCTACATCTAGATGAAACAGACGAATGTGTTACATATTCTGAAATGTTACTCAGGACTGAACGTATGTATATTGATAGATCTTAATAAGTGGGAGCAGTTAAGGTCAGAACTGGTAAAAGAGGCCTTCCCTTATTTACCGTGTTTTTTTGGCTTAGCTTAGTGAAGCATTCCCCCATTTCCTTCCCTAAATATCATTTGTGTTTATTTTCTGTGTTTACTCTTCTCTTTTTGTGTTTACAGACAAGTGAGTGTTGACCGGTATTTCTGGTGTTGCTGGACCACTGGTACATCTCACGAAGGTTGTTTGGACACAATTGTGCGACCATGTGAGAGGTGATGACAGCAGGAGAACTCCACCCAGCTTGGTACGTCCAGCCGGCCCTACTCTGGGGCGCTTGTCTGTCTGATCAGCTGCCTCGTATATTGTCTTAGAGAAGATGTAAGGTGTTACAAGTACCTTTTGTGTGGGGTGGTACCACACGCCACCCCAGAATCTGGGGTCTAGCCCCAGTGGTATGGACTCTAGTAAGCCAACCACTCACTACTCCCGTAGTGGGTAGTGGTGATGACCGACCTACGCTGGACATTAAGTCCACAAATGCAGAATTTGTTATGTTACATGTGACCGGTTCAACGCTTCCCTCAACCCCTTCCTCATCAAGAAAGTGATTGATGGCCTGGCTCGATATTTCGCCTAAGGGCTGAGGAGTCTTATTCAAGAATTATTAACATCTTCATCCTAGCCGTAATGAACAGAAATAATTAACAGAGCTTTTATATCCCAGCTACAGTGAAGGAAATAAATACAACTGAGAGGAGATCAATTTCATACACATTGGTGGATGACTGATGGAAATTATTAAGTTCTTATTCGAATTTTGTCTTATCTTGATTTTGTTGATTTTCATTGACCAGTAAATCTTGACCTACACAAGGTAAAGCTGCCAATAACTTTTGCACATGTCATCCAAAAACTATATCACTACACATCTTGTGCTTTATATTTTGAAACACAGAATGAAGAAGTTTGATATGCCATACTTGGGTCTGGTCATGTAGTGATGTGCTGGCTATACTTATTTGACAATTATGTTGCACATGATAGGAAAGCTGTGTGGTAAAACTGGAGGGATGAAGGAACTTTATTTAATGGAAGTGCCAGATACTTCTTGGTTCCTGTTCTCTACAGTCTGCTATATTGAAAACTATCTTGTGTTTGTTGATAAAACTTTATGAATATTTGATATTTATGTAAAAATTGGAGTGCATGAATGAATTAATATGAAATATACAATAATGAAAGAATACTTGCAAAATCTGGAGAAAATCTAAACTTTACATTTCAGAATAAAAACATTGCAGTTATATTTCTGCTTGAACATTACATTTCATTTCACATTCTATCATTTATGCCTCCTTTTCTCTATAAGTCCTCATGAATGAATGGAATGGCTACAAAAGCCAAAATGGGTTCAGAACTAATTCAGCTGATTTATGGGTAAACCATAGCAATGAGAGGAATACATATGAAAATTATTGGTTTCATGAAAGGTACAAAAAAAAAGGCAACTGCAGGTGTACATCACATAGCAAAGAGTAAGTTAAACAATGAAACAATTTACAGGATTAGTAATATTACAACCATTTTTGTTGGTGAAGCCATAATGTAAGAATAAACTGAAGTCCAAATAATAAGAATCAAAAGTACATAATGTGTTGTGAAAACTGGTACCAGAATGAAATAATTAAACACAAGAAGATATGTATCAGCATAAAACAGAAAATCCATGAAATGATAGAATTATTAACGGAATAATGATAGTTACACCAAAATAAATATTTCATGCAGTTTCAAGGAAAAACAAACTAGCTCAACTAAATACTTTAAACAACGTGGCAACATGAGGAAAAGAAAAAAGCTTTGGAATTGTTTTACATCTTGTACAACAATGTTACTTCATGATAAGAGTATTCTCTTAAACAGGGTCATCTTGGGGCTCAGAGAGACCATTCTTTTCAAATTACAGTTTGGAAACAACACCCAAATATATAAGGTCATTCCTTTCAAATTACCGTTTGGAAACAACACACAAATATGTAAGTACGACTGGAAAATTTAGGTATGCTGAACATTAATTGAAAACATCAGGGGAGACCCATTATGAAGAAGAGCAAAGTAACTTGTCAGCTTTACCTTTTACTGCAGATAATATCTGAAGAATTAATTTCAATGAGTCCTTAACTTTACAGAGATGCAGAAGTGTCTTGTTCCTCTGAAAAATATAAAGAACAAAATGGTAATCAT
The DNA here is from genome assembly GCF_036320965.1 of Panulirus ornatus. Classification (NCBI taxonomy): domain Eukaryota; kingdom Metazoa; phylum Arthropoda; class Malacostraca; order Decapoda; family Palinuridae; genus Panulirus; species Panulirus ornatus. The sequence continues at coordinate 35,344,852 of NC_092266.1, forward strand.
CAGCGTAGTTACAAGAGGATGGAGGGTAGGCCCCAGGAACCACCGACTGTTTAGGGTTTTTATGATATCCAATTCTGCCTAGCTCCTAGGTTGCCATCCAGTCAATTTGGCCGTGATAATCTTGGCAAATCTATCCCCAAGGGTCCCAAATATCTAAACGCCAGTGGTAAATAGCACCTCGACTTAACTCAAAATATCACATATTGTTTACTTGACACTTATAGAGCCTAGCTTTCATGTGGTAATCAATAAGATTTGAAAAAGAACTTTGTCTAAATACAACACAAACACTTTAAACAGCTAATGATAGAAATGAAAAGAAAAATACTAATTAATAATAACAAATATAAACAAACTGGAACTTTTATTCTGTCCCTTACCACCATGCATGTCTGTTCAAACAAAACAAACTGACCAAAAATAATTCTTTATGAACGTCTCGATTAACTAGAATTTCCCAAGAAACAATAACATATAAGAGAAGTTTTAGTTTGCAAACAAAACAAATACTTAAAACAGCTAACACAAAAGTAAAAAATAGATATCATAAATGATCATAAATTAAAGCCAGTAACTATCAATAGCTGTCGCTTACACTCACGAATGGCTGACCCGTACCATATTTTGGTCTTCCGCTTCACGTACAAATCTTGACCTATAACAATTCTAAATTATAATTACTATAATTTTCTTTAATCATTATATTACAATTTTCTTATGTTAATAATTAGTATAACAAACACAAACAAAAACTCTAGAACTATCAGAAGACAAATTTCAGGCAGCAACTATGAACAAGCGGGAAGGTTTGATCATTTCTCTCACGCTCCTGCCTCTCTCTCCGTCTCCCATATGGCCTTCCCATACACCAAGATGATATATATATATCTGGCCAATTCCCTGATCAACTTTGTTAACGCAGGTTGCATAAAATATACAAAATCACTAACCTAATACAGGTTACTATATCATAAGAAATAATTTCATAGATTTTTGTTTATTCTCCATAGATTTGAGACACTTTAAAAGCCTAGCTTGTATACTAAGATTTTCATCCTCTGAGCGAAGCCATACAATAATCGTCCTTATCTACTCTGAGCATTGGATATCCTCCTGATGATCAAGGTTGCTGTTTTGGTTGTCCGTTTCCCTTGTTACTGCTGCGCCTCACTGCACACCTTACATGAGTGCCTTCCACAGTATTAGGGACAGCTGCTGGGCCTCACTGTAGCTACTTCTGGGACGGTTGCCAATCTTCCTCGTATTCCCTCATGACCACAGCGCCAAACCGACTCCCGCCATCAGGCCGAAACGCACAAACATTTCTGACAAAATTGAGACAACCGCTTTCGCGTCAGTTTTGACACCAAGTGAATTTATACGACAATTACGTTCAAGATGCTTGGTTTTTCGTTCATGGATTGAACAGAAGCAACCAACGATGGTTGCTACTGCCCAATCCATGAAGTCCCCCCCACCACGGAAAGGTAACCAAGCTTCGGGGGGGATGGGTGTTTACCCTGACGCCAACGGAGAAACTCAATATTAGTGCAGAGATCTTTTCCTCGGTAAAGAAAGTGTAGCCGGACTCCGCCCTCATGAGGTTACTGTACGACAGCAAAGATCACCCTTTGGTAGGCTGTGCTATAGGCAGCACAGCTCCGTCAAAGATCTCACTCCATAAGTGAACTTATATAGATTCCTTTTTTAACATTTTGTCTTGTCTATAAGGAACTCATCAGTTCTTCTCCAGTGAAAGCAAAAAATCATCGAGAAATTCATTTGCTTCCTCAATATCAGGATCTTGTGGCTCTGTGTGGGGGACGGGGCTGGTGGGCTGTGTGTCTGGCTGTGTCTGTGGAGCGGGGCTGGTGGTCTCTGTGACTTGCTGTGTCTGGGGAGCGGGGCTGGTGGTCTCTGTGACTTGCTGTGTCTGGGGAGCGGGGCTGGTGGTCTCTGTGACTGGTTGTGTCTGGGAAGCGGGGCTGGTGGTCTCAGTGACTGGTTGTGTCTGGGGAGCGGGGCTGGTGGTCTCTGTGACTTGCTGCGTCTGGGAAGCGGGGCTGGTGGTCTCTGTGACTGGCTGTGTCTGGAAATCAGGGGAAGTCTTGGGTATAAATTTCAATATACTGTGAGCGATATCATCTCTCAACCGATTCCTCTCGATCTTCTCTTGCACGGCCTTCATGATACGTTTGGGCGGCTTTCTCCATTTTCTTTGCATTTCAGTTGGTGATCCTGCGCCATCGAGCCACATGATACCAGAATAGTATCGTTCCTGTTTCCCAACGGGTCCAATCTTGGTGTCACACATGATGCCGAGTGAACCCAAATGGCGGCCGATGTTTACGTTGGAAGCCACGGGCTCGTTATGTATCTTGCAGTAACTTTCATACCGTTGCTGCAGCTCTTTCCTGCTGATAAGGTACCGCTTCATAGTAATAGTCTTTCCCTTCATTTGAACGAAGGTATTCATGAAACTAACAAAGGAAGCCTTTCCTTTGTAATCCCGTTTGTAGTAACAGAAGGCCATTGAAGACGTGGACTGGGTCAGGCGAAGTTACACAGACTAACAAGACAGTCCTATAATCAATGGTCCTGTATCAGCACTGAACTCGAAATACGTCAGAACGACAATTTGAACCCAGGGCTGGAGGGCCAATTGATGATATTCTCACGTCTTGCTCAACCAAGTAACCTCGGTTAGACCTTGTTTATATTTAAATATAGTAAAGTTGATATAGTGAAGCTTGATGTTTCTATTTATATGTAAGGTGCAATGTAGTTTATATAAGGTTCACCTTCCAGATGGGTTCCTGACATACCAACTTACATTCAGATATATACATATATATATATATATATATATATATATATATATATATATATATATATATATATATATATATATATATATATATATATATATATATATGTATATACATATATATATATATCTATATATATATATATATATATATATATATATATATATATATATATATATATATATATATATATATATATATATATATATAGATATATATATATGTATATACATATATATATATATATATATATATATATATATATATATATATATATATATATATATATATATATATATATATATATATATATATGTAGTGAAGATGGCGTTTGACCATGATAAACGCCAGTGATGTTGAAAATAGCATCTTAATAAGCCCAAATAAACAACTAACAATCAAATCAAATAATTAATTCAAAAGCTAGGGTAAGGAACCAGAAATAAAAAGTCTTAGAAAGTCCAACAAATAACACCTAAACGAAAAAAACCTAAAAGAAATTAGATGGAATATTTCCTATGTATGTCCATTATTGTGTTTATATATGAATATAAGATATATATATATATATATATATATATATATATATATATATATATATATATATATATATATATATATATATATATATATATATATATATATATATATATATATATGGAACCATGGAAGCGGAAGTGGATCATAGGGTGGGGGAGGGGGCGAAAATTTTGGGAGCCTTGAAAAATGTGTGGAAGTCGAGAACATTATCTCGGAAAGCAAAAATGGGTATGTTTGAGGGAATAGTGGTTCCAACAATGTTGTATGGTTGCGAGGCGTGGGCTATGGATAGAGATGTGCGCAGGAGGATGGATGTGCTGGAAATGAGATGTTTGAGGACAATGTGTGGTGTGAGGTGGTTTGATCGAGTAAGTAACGTAAGGGTAAGAGAGATGTGTGGAAATAAAAAGAGCGTGGTTGAGAGAGCAGAAGAGGGTGTTTTGAAATGGTTTGGGCACATGGAGAGAATGAGTGAGGAGAGATTGACCAAGAGGATATATGTGTCGGAGGTGGAGGGAACGAGGAGAAGAGGGAGACCAAATTGGAGGTGGAAAGATGAAGTGAAAAAGATTTTGTGTGATCGGGGCCTGAACATGCAGGAGGGTGAAAGGAGGGCAAGAAATAGAGTGAATTGGAGTCATGTGGTATACAGGGGTTGACGTGCTGTCAGTGGATTGAAGCAAGGCATGTGAAGCGTCTGGGGTAAACCATGGAAAGCTGTGTAGGTATGTATATTTGCGTGTGTGGACGTGTGTATGTACATGTGTATGGGGGGGGGGGGGGGTTGGGCCATTTCTTTCGTCTGTTTTCTTGCGCTACCTCGCAAACGCGGGAGACAGCGACAAAGTATAAAAAAAAAAAAAAAAAAAAAAAAAAAAATGTATATATATATATATATATATATATATATATATATATATATATATATATATATATATATATATATATATTATCCCTGGGGATAGGGGAGCAAGAATACTTCCCACGTATTCCCTGCGTGTCGTAGAATGCGACTAAAATGGGAGGGAGCGGGGGGCTGGAAATCCTCCCCTCTCGTTTTTTTTTTTAATTTTCCAAAAGAAGGAACAGAGAATTGGGCCAGGTGAGGGTAGTCCCTCAAAGGCTCAGTCCTCTGTTCTTAACGCTACCTCCCTAATGCGGGAAATGGCGAATAGTTTGAAAGTAAGAAAAGAAGATATATATATATATATATATATATATATATATATATATATATATATATATATATATATATATATATACATATATATATATATATATATATATATATATATATATATATATATATATATATATATATATATATATATATATATATTTTTTTTTTTTTTTTTTCTTTTAAACTATTCGCCATTTCCCGCGTTAGCGAGGTAGCATTAAGAACAGAGGACTGGGCCTTTTTTGGAATATCCTCACCTGGCCCCTTCTGTTCCTTCTTTTGGAAAATTAAAAAAAAACGAGAGGGGAGGATTTCCAGCCCCCCGCTCCCTCCCCTTTTAGTCGCCTTCTACGACACGCATGGAATACGTGGGAAGCATTCTTAATTCCCCATCCCCAGGGATAAATATATATATGTACAATCCTAGGGGATAGGGGAGAAAGAATACTTCCCAAGTATTCCCTGCGTGTTGTAAAAGGCGACTAAAAGGGAAGGGAGTGGGGGGGCTGGAAATCCTCCCCTCTCGTTTTTTTTTTTTTTCAATTTTCCAAGAGAAGGAAGAGAGAAGGGGGCCAGATGAGGATATTCCCGCAAAGGCTTGGTCCTCTGTTCTTAACGCTACCTCACTAACGCGGGAAATGGTGAATAGTATGAAAGAAAAAAAGAAGATATATATATATATAAAGTATGAATAAATGTGGCGGGGTGGCGACGAGAATAAATAAAAGCAGTAAGTATGAAGTATGTACATGTGTATATTTATGTATGTGTATGTATGAATATGTATAGGTTGAAATGCATAGGTATGTATATGAGCGTTTCTGCACGTGTATGTGTGTATACATGTGTATGTGGGAGGGTTGGCCCATTCTTTCGTGTGATTCCTTTCGCTGCCTCGCTAACGCGGGATACAACGAGAAATTATAAGTAAATAAAGTATACAAGTAATGGGAGTGTGTGTTTGTGGTAGTAGTGCGTGGGTGTGTTAAGCGTGGAAAGGATGGCCAGTTAAAGTCCTTTTTTGTAGACTGGAGGTTTGAAAACGGGGTTTAACGGGCCTCGGTGCCTCTATATACGGTGGAATACGTGCTTGCCATTGCTTGACAATGATCTACCAATGAGAGGGCTGCATTTGATATAGTTTGATAAGTTGTAAGGGTGAAATTCCTATGTATCGTTTGCGTTAAGCATCAGTAATTAGGTAATGTCGTCTTCGGTGGTGCGAGCACGTTTTATGCACTAGCAGACACAAACTCCCTCCCTATTGGCTGAAGGAAAGCCATAAGCTCCGCCCACCCTGCCTCACTTGATCCGGATGAAGGTTGAAAGGCAATTTTTCACAATTATCTCTATGTATATATGGAAAAAGGTAAAATATAATGGTGTCATAAGATAGAGCTTGCTGTGTTGTCCATGTTCCATAAGATACATACAAAGAAAAATGCACATTTCACAAAAAGCACACGATGATAGGCACAGAAGGTACAACTGCTACTTTAACGTCCATCTGACCCGGTGTATATAAGAATGTTCCTATGTATACATCATCTTTTCTAGCCATTCGAGAAGGATCTTGCTGCTCCTGTCTCGGCCACGTGTTAACCACGTGGTTGATGTAGGATTAACCGCCAGATCCCACGAAGAGAGAAGAAAGAAGACAGAAGAGAGAAGAAAGAAGACAGAAGACAGAAGAAAGAAGACAGAAGACAGAAGAAAGAAGACAGAAGATAGAAGAGAGAAGACAGAAGATAGAAGAGAGAAGACAGAAGAGAGAAGAAAGAAGACAGAAGGGAGAAGAAAGAAGATAGAAGAGAGAAGACAGAAGAGAGAAGACAGAAGAAAGAAGTGGATTGTAACGTTGCCTCCCGCGTTGGTCCTTCCCGCGGGAGACCGTTACGGTGACGACGCCGGCAGGCTGTTCCCTCACCACCCTCGCTGCTCCCCACACCCCCGCGTTGCCTCCACTCCATCTTCACATGTCTTTTTATTTTCTATTTTTTATCATCCATCATCCATCTCTCGACCGTTTGGCTTGAGCAATCTCTACCCCAGCTTCCCCACCCCATTCTGGAAAACTCATTTTCCTGAGGAGTGGAGGCTGGAGTGGACCTGTTCTCACCTGACGGGGTGGAGACCCTCACACTATCTCTTACCTCTCCCCTACCTTGGACCGTCGAGCCTCCCTCACTCACGTTTTCTCGCACTAGCACACTGATGCCACCAACATGCCGCCCGACATACGTCTAAAATCCCTCAAAACTGATTGTCCCCCTCCTTCCACGTTCGAACTCCTGTCCATCGTCTTTAAGACCACTGACATCCGTCCTACTAGGGTCATTCAATTCCCCTCGAACAAATACCAGTTTAGGATTTGCTTGGGCAAAGATAGTGATTTAGATAGAATCCTATCTAAGCCTCTCCTTGATGAACTAGCTAAAAAAAACTACCAAATCGTTCAGGACCGCTGCCCCTTCAAGCTAGATGTACTATTATTGCCTACAATGTTGATGAATCTATCTTGTCCCTCAGCCCTTCGGAGATTGTTGAAGCCATCAATGGCGAAAACAATGACGTTAATGTCATCAACGTCTATAAACCGAATAACTCCAGATCAATAAAGATACAATGTTCAAACCCGACCGAGGCCGATCGCCTGCTCTCCCGGGGAGTCCTGTTCCCCATGATCTCTGTGCCAGCAAAATCCCTGAAGAAAGATGAATATCTCGACGTACAACAATGTTTCAAATATCTGAAATACGGACGTGAGACTAAGAGCCATAAGGAGCCCCACCAAACCTGTAGTCAATGCGCATAAACTGGTTATGGTTTTCGTGAGTGCAAGGCTCAGGCAGCGAAGTGTGTCAACTGTAAAGGTGAACACGTTGCTGTATCTGGGCTGTGCCCACGTAAGAAGGAGCAGCTCCGCGCAGTGCGTCAGGCACAAAAAACCAACTCACCTCCTTCCACAAACCCTCACCTCTACGCAACAGTTGCTGCTGCTGCTCCTCCCCTTGCCACCCAACCTTCTCCTATCCCAACTACTAATTCTTCAGACCTCCTCACCCTACAAGGTAGGATGCATGCGTGCTACCTAAAAGCGTTGTTCATGAGCAGGGAAAATAAGTCAGAATTCATCAGAATTTTCGATTTGCTTCTTGCTCATAACAACCTACCCAATATGCGAACTCCACCTGAACTCCTCAGCTCCCCCGCCAACAATCATCCCTCCACGACCCCTGTCTCGTCCGCCACCCTGACCCCTAACGAAAACATATCCCAGGAGACCCCCAGTAACACTTCCAACTCTCCCCCAACTACTCAACCTGTCACCCTCCCAACTTCCAATACCCCCTCCGCACCCCCTAACACAACTCCATCCACAACCCCCCAACCCAACACCAACAATCCTACTGTCTCTCCAAATACCGATTCCTCTCCCACCCCCACCGTCCCAACTTCCACCACCACGACAGTTCCCCCAGAACCTACACTCACCAATCCCCCCCTCCCCCCCCCCTCCCTCCGTCCCCTACCTAACCCTCCCAGAGGAGCCCCAGCACCTGACCCTGCCGACACACCAGACAACCCACCAACAGTCAACCTTGACCTTCAACTCATCGACAGTGATCCTCTCCCCTCCCCTCTCCCCTCTCCTGACCCCTCACCAGATATATCCCGACCCAAGACTAGAAACATGATACACGTGAAACACTCAAACGGTTCGTCAACGGCCTTCATCGACAACAGACACAGAAGGCCAATAAACTTCCATGAGTCGTAAAATGCTAAAAATCTTACAGTTTAACGTGCGCAGCTACCACAATGGCCGTCATCTGATTGCCACTCTCCTCAAAGAGAAGAAACCCGATGTTGTGATACTTAACATCACATGTATCACCAACGGATACAAAATTAGATATTACGGGTATACATCACGACAGTCTCCAGACAGTAGACACGAGGGAGTCGCCATTCTCATACGCAACACCATCGAACACGAATACCTCGCCATCTCATGGCAATACGAACACTTTCTAGCAGTTAAGATAAATAAGATACATAGTTTCATTATCTTCTGCACTACATACTCTCGACCCAACACTACCATTCCACTCCATGATCTCTACACAGTATTCAATCACACACATATCCCAGTCTACCTTCTAGCTAACCTCAACACCCAACACAGAACCTTCCACCACAACAGAAACAATTCTCATGGTGATGACTTATTCGCTTTATACTCTTACAAACGTCTTAACTTCCTAGGACCTTACTTCCACACTGACTTCACTGGCCAAGGAGGAAAAGGCAGACCTGACCTTGTCTTCTCCAACAGAGCCAGTAATTATCTCCATAATTTCTTGTCTCCAGGGCCACTGCGTGGTTCCGACCAAATCCCTATCTTTCTTCATCTCTCGTCTAACCCTATCCTCGTCCCATCACCCTCACACTACCACTACAAAAAGTAGACTAGGACAACTTCAAAGACACTCTCCAACTGCACTTACACGACAAACTATGAAAATCACCCAATAACACTAATAGACACAGAAATAGAACATATACATGGAACAATCACACAGGCAGCTGACGCCTCTATCCCAACATCTTCATTTACCTCAAGATACTCCTTCTTCCTTTCTCCCAAAACAACCAGACTCCTCTCGTGCTACCGTCGACGCTTTGAGCATAACAGACATCGTTTGGGCCTAGTACGGTGGGACCTCACATCCCTACAAAACCACACACTCAACAGCCTTCTAGAAGACCACAATAGACACTGGAAATCTCTCATCACCACAACAGATCAACACCGAATTAAATCTCCTCAAGAGTTTTGGAGCAGAACCCGGAAACTCAAAGGAATACCAAAAACAGACTTCAATCGGCTAAATGACGACAACACTCTACACCATAACCCACAAGACATCGCGAACATTTTTCAAAAACACTGGGAAGGTATCTTTCACCCTCAACCCCCCACCTATCCCCCCACCGTCCCCACCCTCTGGCGTACGACCAATCGCTTCACATGACCACCTTCTCACAACTCCCATAAGAACGAGCGAGGTCAAATTCCTCCTCTTCAAATCGCACAAAGTATCCCCAGGTAACTCAGGCATTGGTTACCAGCTACTTACACATCTCCCTGACAACACTATTAAAGCCATCGCCTTCCTCTTCAACGCGGCACTAGCCTCTGGCTATTTTACCGCGGCCTTCAAAACAGCAACAACCACAATGATACCTAAACCCAACAAATCCAATAGGGACCCAGTGAACTACAGACCCATCAGCCTACTTGAGTCCATTGGGAAGACATTTGAAAGAATCTTAAACAACAGACTTAGACAACACCTAACATACAACAAACTACTCTCACACAAACAGTTTGGCTTTCGTCAACATCATACAAGATGAAGTCAACATAATCACTAACTACATTAAAAACAACACGCGGACACACAAAATGACCGCCTTCATCACAAATGATGTTGAAAAAGCCTTTGACACCGTTTGGCACGGTGGATTGAGGTACAAACTAAGCACCCAATTTCAACTCCCACGACCCGCCATTAAACTTCTTTCTAACTATCATAGCAACAGAAAAACCCGAATCAAATACAGAAACACTTACTCAAACTACTTCTTCCTCAATGCCGGTGTATCTCAAGGCTCCGTGCTGGCCCCTACTCTTTACACACTCTACTCAAATGATCTTTCCAGTCCTATACACCTGGACTCCATCACTCTCCAATATGCAGATGATATTACTCAACTGATCACAGCCGTAACCCTCACACACTTAATCAGCAGAACCCAACAGGAAATTGACAACGTTTGGCTTTGGGAGTTAAAATGGAGGATTAAATCAAATCCTGCCAAATTCAACATATCTTACTTTAACGTACGTCAGAAATACAACATAAGTAATGTCTACCTACACTCCCGTATACACCGTCATTTAGCCATTCCCATCTCAAACACCAACACTGTCCTGGGCCTAAGTTATGATGTATACCTGAGAATGAACCGATATATTCAGTGTATAGCGGTTATTGCGAGAGCAGAGCTCGAGAAATTGTATAGATTTAGAGAGGTGCAATTCAAAACCAAATTGCACCTCTACAAAGCATTAATACGACCATTTATCATTTATGCCCCTTCAGCTCTCGAACTCGGAGCCAAATCCAACATCCATGCACTCCAAATACGTAATTCAGAACAATGCTCTACGTTGGGCTTTTAACATCAAATGGCACGAGTTCATCAGAAACACAGAACTTCACGAGAGAGTACGAATCCCTTCTCTAAACATCTACTGGAGGAAATTGTTTGAAAGACAAGTAGAGTGATTTCAAATACATCATACTCACTGGATTGATTACTTCAACAATCTCTTGGCAATAGACCACCCAGGTAACATGTTTAATATACAACCTGGACAACATCCAGTGACCATATATTAAAAACTAAAAACCACTATAGATCTTGCTGCTAAGTCCGTGCGGGGAACGCCTTGGTAAAATCAGTGTCCATCTGCCAGAGATACGATCCATCTCCTCCTATATCCTTATTAAAAAGAAAAATAAATAGATAAATAGATAAATGAATAAATAAATGAATAAATAGATAAATAAATAAATGAAAAATAAATCTATGAAAAGAATATCAATAAAAAAACAAATAGAAGAAAACAAACTCGCCCTCCACTTATTATCTCTGCCCTACTTATTCGATTATTCCTATGCAAGCTGGGTTAAGCCCTGGCTCTTTTCCTCCCTCTAAAATTCACTTCCTCTAACAAATCTTGCTCTTCCCCCCCTTCCTCTCTTTTCCCGCTCTTCCTTGGAAGGGACTTTTCTATCATCATTCCTCATCATCATCACCAAACTAGTATGATTGGAGGGAACCTACAAAATTAAGCAAAGTTCTTTTGCTTCTCTTTACTTTTTCGTGTTGATCCTGGCGTTAGTATTTACTGAAGATTCAGTGTCTTGTATTATGTCATACAGAATCACACATGTACTATTCAGTTTCTAGGTCCACTGGTTTAACAAAGTTGGAGGAGGAGCAACACTAGAGTTTCTGATGGACGCACTGGTGTAAAACTTGAGTAGGGTAGACCGTAAGCGAGGTACGGCCTCCAGTAGTTTCAGTAAATGATCGTAAGTGTAGGGTAGACCCTCCAGGCCCAACTTAACTGTGTCCCTCACAAGGTGGACCCCGCGGGGAGTCGTGAGAAGGGCGCCTGGAACTGCCATGGTGTCATATACAGGAAGACACCAGAAGGACATGAGAAGGAAGAACCTGGAAAATGATAAACTTAGCAACTTCTTAAAGGCGAAGTCTTAATGAATACTGATGTGTGTGTGGTGGTGTTGTGAGGGTGATGGTGTTGTGAGGGTGATGGTGATGTGAGGGTGATGGTGTGGGGACAGACTGAACAGTGGTAGAAGGTGGTTGGCTTACATTGTTTGGAGGTTGAGGAGTGTTGTCTGGTGTGGGACCGGGATGATGATGATGATCATGTTCACAATAATGTACAACTTTCAAGTGGTCCTCATGTTCTTCACGAATGTCACTTGTATTTAGATGTCGAACCCTAAACTTATGTCCTTTAGATGAGCTAAGACTCTATAGGGTCCAGAACATTTTGGGTCAAGTTTACGATCCTCACTTGTAGAGTTAAATTCCTGCGCCATTACCAAGAGTCCGGGAGCCACCGTTAATGGTTTGGTCGATTTATTAGCCTGATCCGTGAAGGTTGTAGTGGCTTCAACTAGATTTTCCTTGATCCTTTGATGAATCAATTGAGTCGTGCGATATTTTTCCGCTACAACTGATCTCTGGACCGCTGGACATGAAGGAGGGGACGCTATTATGTCATACCGCAACACTTTATCAAAGCCGTGTAAGGCGTGGAAGGGTGCGTCTTCAATTGACTTATGATATGCAGAGTTTAATGAACATTGGACATCAGACAGGTACTCACTCCATTCATCATGATCAAAATTAATGTTGGTGCAAAGACACTGGAGGATCTTACGGTTCAACCTTTCTGCCAGGCCATTCGAGGCTAAGTGATGAGCCATTATATTACATTTACTTATGTTATACAATTTACGGAGTTCTTCTAATAATGAGTTATTAAATTCCCCACCATTATCTGTGACTAAAATCTTCGGCGCATTATGTCTGTCTAAGATATGTTTTTTGAACGCCTTAGCGACCGTAGCTGCTTCTTTAATTTGAACTGGAACTAATTCACAATATCTCGTGAAGGCATCAGTAATTACTAAGATGTATCTGTAGCCTGCCATGGACCTAGGAAAACCTCCTAATATGTCCATATAAACTCTTTCCCATGGGTATGTAGGTAAAGGATATTTCAACACAGTCTGCGGGGTAGTGGGACTTCCCTTGTGTGTGTTACATGTCTGGCTCCTTAAAATATGATCTGTAATGTTTTTCTGCATCTTGGCCAAAAATACCTCAAACGAGTTTGCTTATAGCATTTGTCTGCACCTGGGTGTGCGGTCTGCGGTGAATCATGTGATAACTTCAAGAAATTCTGTACTAATGCTGTTGGAATTATTGTTTGTTTAACAACACGGGCGAGCACTCCTAATTTCGCGTCCCTGCACAAGACTCCCCCACTGTGCTAAATACAATTCTCTGACTGGGACAACTGTTTTAGCATCCAAGGAAGATCTTATACCCTCTAGGAATTCTATGACAGGACCCCAGACTGGGTCATCACGTTGATGCTGTCTCAACCTCTCTACATCACCTACAGTGGCTGCACCCACTCTGCGGGAGAGCGCGTCTGCAACTACATTGGATGAGCCAGAAACAAAACGAAAATCTGGGTCAAGTACTTGTATAATTAGAAACCATTTCTGAAACTTTCCTGTAGGATCTTGTCTTTGAAAAATACCTAACAATGCTCTGTGATCTGTATAAACTGTAATAGGGTAACCACATATGTATTCCATAAAATGTTTGAGTGCCCAAACAACTGTAAGGCCTTCTAATTCTGTTATTGAGTATTTCGATTCCGTCTTCGAACATGAACGGCTCGCATAGGCTATGGGAAAAAGTCTACCCTTATTTGATTTTTGCATAAGTACATCTACAAGACCCTGTTTACAAGCATCTGTTGTGTGTAAAACGAAGGGTTTCTCAAAGTTGGGAAATCGAAGGATAGGCGCCTCGATCAAGTGTTGCTTGAGTAAGTTAAACGCATTGTCTTGCGCTGTAGACCACTGGAATGTAACTCCCTGTTTCGGAAGTGAAGTAAGGGGGTTTGCGATCTTCGCGAAATTAGCGATAAATCTTAGATAATATTCTAACCCAAGGAAGTATTTGACCTTGTCTGTTGTGGAAGGGACTGGGCATTCTACAACTGTTTTGACTTTATCTGCATTAGGTTGAATACAGTTTTCATCAACGGTGTGACCTACGTAATTAATTCTTGTCTGTAGAAAGGAACATTTGGATAACTTGACTTTTAGGTTCTCATCCTTAAGTCGTAAGAATACTCTCTCAAGACTTTTGAGATGAGAAGCAATATCTGGAGACATGACAATTATACATCTTGGCCCAACATATGATGACAAATGTTAGTCATTAACCTTGAGAAGGTGATCACCGGTGAGGAATGAAGACCGAAGGGCATGATGCATATGAACTGCCAATGACCATCTGGCGTACTGAACACAGTCAGGGGACGGCTTTCCTCTGACAAGGGAATCTGCCAAAATCCACTCAATAAATCCAAAGTTGAAAATACCTTATTGTTACCGAGGCTATGAAGAAGCTCTGATACCACTGGTAATGGGAAACCATCTTTCAAAGTGACCTTGTTGTTGAGTTTTCTAAAATCTATGACTGGTCTAAAAGTTCCGTCCTTTTTCGGAACGATCAGAAGTGGTAAATTCCATGGTGATCGTGATTCCTCTATGACCTTATCTTTCAACATGTCCTGAACAAGTTTGTTTGCTATGTCTCTGTGCGCGAATGGCAATCGGTAGGCTGGGACGTCAATGGAACGTGTGTTTTTCTCTAAGTTAATAATGTGAACATCCAAATGAGTTCTAGCGAGTGGTTCTCCTGATAAGGCAATAGTAGACCTATACTGGTTAAGTAAGTCTGTTAACTGGTCAACATGTTTGGTTAATCCTACCTTGGATATCATGTCAGGGGTGATGGTGGGGAGCTGACTCGAGCCGTGCACTACTGAGTTTGGGGTAGGAGGAGTAGGTGGTGGTGGGTTAATGGAATGTGAGACTAGACGGATATAAAACTCATGCAACTCCTTGTCTTGAATTCCAGACTTCAAAACGGAGAATTCCACAAGCTTGGCCCCTCTACGGAGACGGACAGGAGTGGGGTCCCGTATTGGCAATGTATATGGTGACCTCTCTATCTGGGGTCTCATGAATAGAGGCGTCCATCATGGATAGTCGTGTGACAGTTAGTGATGAAGGTTCAGCAACTACTCTTAGTGCGAGATCACCCTGACTATGTCTCAGTCCATGATCATTCATCCATGTTCGAAAAAGTGAGAGAGGAACCTTCGTTAATGTGTTACTATGCAGAGTCATGTTGGTTCTCAGTTTACCAGGACAATGATGAGTAGAAAAGTAAAAAGGATGCGTATTGTCTACCATGAAGCAGGACGTGGGAGCAGATGTATTAATGACTCTGACTGAGTGAAAACTCTTCTCTGACAATGGCAGGAACGTATTATCAACACAAACCACATGATAAATAGGACAGATCTTCTGTTGTGCCACACATAGAGTGGCGTTCTAGTAACAAGTTAGCAGGAAAAGTTACACCACGGACAATGTAAGGGGTGACGGTCATGACCAAGTCGCATATGCGAATGTTCATTTTAATAGTGCCCCTTACGTCGAGATTTTCATTTGAGATACTTTGAAGGGATGGGTAAAAGTCTGAGCATTGACCAAGTTGAGTGCGCCCCATTAATGGTTGAATAAAATCATAATGAATTACATCTGCTTCCGTGCCGCTGTCTAGAAAGATTGTGATTGGCTTATCCTGGAAAGAACCCACTAAATCGAAACTTGTAATGTGAGAAAATGGCGAAGAACGAAAACGTCTTAAGAGTTCCTTATGTGATGGAGTCTTGTCATGAGCGAGAGATTGTCATTGTTGATAATGACATGATGAACCTGTGTTAGGTGACGTCTGTCTAGCTAATGCTCGACATTCCGCTGAAGTGTGTCTAGCGTTGCTATGATATGAACACCTGCTTGGTGGTGTTGGGCGCGAGCGGGTGAAGGTCAGCCTGATGTCTGACTGGAGGAAATCATGACTAGGTCGGCAGAATTGTGACGACCGAGGCTGTGATGACATGGGTTGTTGACTGCGTTTGTTGTTCTGGTCGAGGCTCACGTGAGAATGAGTCCCATGTGTAAGGACACACATTCGCTTTATGTCCTGGTTGGCCACACCGGAAGCACGTCACTTTATGTGAGTGTTTGTCATCACTGAATCGCTGTATTTGACCATGAGAAGAATGATTGTGTTGACCACTAGAATGTTACGTCACACTTTGGGAAGCCGACACTCTCCCCAGTGTCTTGGTGTTGGAATAACCACATTTCTTTTGAGTGTAATTCAACACTTTTGTTACTGACCCACAATGATGGGTCGATGTTCTCATTAAGTAACCGTCGTCTTACGTCTGGAGGTCAGGTCATTGAGAATGAAGGTTATGTGTAATAAACGCATGAGTGTTTGCACATGAGTTTCAGGATTCATCATGGCCGATATCCAGGGTAAGGATTCATAATCCTGCCTAACTAATCTCATTCTTCCATGTAAGGTAGTCCAGTGATCAGGGACTGACGTATCATCCAAGTATGTTGTGTTAAGAGCACGTAAAAGGACGTGTAGTAAACTATCTGAGAATGATTCCTCACAACCTGATGTAAACAACGTTTTAAATTCCTCCCAAGATGTACAGTTTCCAATGTCATCTGAGTCATAGACAACCCTAGCTTAATTGTTAGGCTGGTGGACATCAATGAGATTTTTAGCAGCCGATATAAGCGCTCTGTCTCCTGAATCACCATTATGTTCAACAATGTCCTCTGCATTTCTAATCCACCGATCAAAATTTGACAGTTTACCATCAAATAACTCGTGTGGTTCCCTAGCTTGTTTTAGTGCGAAAACAGTTTTTTGTGAAGGATTTGATTGTCCCGAGTTTTTGTGAGGTGGCGGGGGAGGTGGGTGTGGGTGTGGTAACGTGTGAGAAGGTTTCTGTGTGTCATTTGTGTCACCAGAATCTGTCAAAACAACTTTGTGTGACGTCGCCATTTTAGAAGGCTGGTTCCGTTTATAATAAGGGATTCTAGGTAAATTCCTAAGTACATTTGAACCTTTACGATTACCGCGTGGAATTTCATCGGACTTGTAATACAATCTTACATAAAGTGTGTAATTAATAGCCCCCAAAAATATCTAAAATATAATTAACACTATTGACTTAATACAAAATACACAACATGAATATCATTTGAAAATACTGTAATGAAATAAAGGCAATAAAAGGCTGGCATAACAGTATAACATATGAACACAAGACTCTGTATATGAGAGGTGCACATAATAGTATAACATATCAGTAATGGACTCTATATATGAAAGTAATCATCACTAAAATGAATAGTACCAATGTATGAAAACATAAGAAAGAATATATGCAAGAATAAATGAAAACTTAGATTAATTTGCTAAACTACAAAGATGAATAATCATATTACCCAAAATATATAAATGTTTATATTTATAGACTAAGAACCAGTAACACACAAAAGGAGCATACCTCACAGAGTGAACCATTTTGACACAGTTCTTATCTGAATGGGAGATTCGCTTACGAAGGCGTCTTGGGTGTAGCGAGGTGAAGACGTGTGCAGAGTAGCGGCTCGCTGAGTGTAGCGAGGTGGAGACGTGTGCAGAGTAGCGGCTCGTTGGGTGTAGCGAGGTGAAGATGTGTGCAGAGTAGCGGCTCGCTGGGTGTAGCGAGGTGAAGACGTGTGCAGAGTAGCGGCTCGCTAGCAGGAAAGTTGAGTGAGCGACAAGGGCTGGACCACCCGATGCTGACGTCTGGGATGTCGCCACGGCTGATGCTGACGCGTCTCTGGAGCGGTTGACAAGATGACCTCCACGTTGGTGTTGGCCGGATGGCTGACCTTGCTTGACACGTCTGGATGTGATGACAACACTGCACGAGTGTGGCGCTGTCTTGATGCCCTTGCAAGCAACACAGTGTCAGCAATGCAATAAAGACGTATCTTCACTGCATTGAGGTACGGGTGATGGAGAACGTAGCCGGCCGTGGGTTCCGCCCTTAACGTCCACAGGAGGGAGCACCAGGACTGTGTCAGGTAGGCTTGTATGACTGCTGGCAACACCAGACGTAGAAATATGAAGTAGATGTGACGGTCGTGTGTGGTCACGTGGGTTCTTACGTCACTGCCACCATTTGTAAGGTTGAGTTGAGAGGAAGGAAATCAGGTCTTCTTCGTCTGTGGTACTCAATGAAGATCAGGCGGCCTTTGTAGATTTATTACAACAAAACGTGTACGTCCATCTGTAGTACTCTGGGCTATAGTCTTATGACACATTACGACACACTTTAGTGAACAGTGTGACGATGCTGGCCAGTGTGTCCCCTCAGGTCACACTGGCAGGGGTTATATGGGAGTCCGTCAACACCCATTCAACAACGTGTTCAAATAACAGATCAGCTCTTACGTGTTCAAACATCCTCATTAACGGTAGCCCGTGAGAACAGTTAGCCCGTGGCAACATGCATCTAACTCTATGTTACTCACAGTAAAATGATAATGACAAATACCTAATGAAAAATTAATGGAAGTGTGCGTGAGTCTTACAATGATAAGACATCCATACACTTGCACTCACATTACCAAATAAGCCGCGATGATAATATTATTATTATGATCATACGATTAAAACAAATTGTAGTTAATGACATAATATATCCCCAACGACAAAATTAACCATAGCAATATAGCCAGCAAGTAATTATAGCGAACAAGATAATGTAGTTAGGATGGCATTATATTGAAAATAACAATAGAGCCACCATGCCAATATCGTCACCATGACAATGTAGCTGTATTTTCAATGTTACTCTTATGTGAATATGGCTTTATTGTCAGTGTAGCTATAGTGTCATGGGGAACATATTTTCATAGTGGCAGTTGGGGAACATATTTTCATAGTGGCAGTATTGTCATTATGAACATACCGTCATTTTGGCTATCTTTTCATTTTAGTTACATTGCTATGATGTATATATCGTCACCTTAGCTATATTGGCAAGATGATCTTTATCTATAGGTGATATATTGTCATTATTTAACTCTTGCATAATTTGTCATAATCGATATATCATCATGATAATCATATCATCATGGTGACAATATTGTCACAGCGACTATATTGTCATTATGACTATAATGTCATAGTGGCTATATTGCCATGATAACTATATTCTCATGGTGATTTTCTATCATGATATCTATAATGTCATAGTGACTATTTTAATTGAAGCTTTTTTAATGGTGTTGATATTGCCCTTCAGGATATGCCATTATAGAAGAGAAAATGTCATTTTGATTAAATTGTCAGTTGACTACATTGCCATGATATGCTATATTGTTATGGTTTCAGTACTGTCTTGGTAAATCTTTTATTACTGTGGCTACATTGTAATGGAAACCAAAATGGTAAGGTGGCTACATTTTCATGATAGGATGATTTTATTATGGCGATTATATTGCATTTCTGAGTATATTGTCATGGTGACTGTGTTGCCATAATATCTATATTGTTATTTAATTTGTTGAATTGATGGCAATATTGTCTTAGAGACGGTACTGTCATGTTATCTATTGTCACGGTGGTTGTATTGTTATCGTGACTATATAGTCATGTTGGCTATATTGTCATTAAGATTACATTGTTATGGTAACTATATTGCCATGGTGGCAGTATTGTTAGGTCACTATATTGCCATAATGGCTATTTGTCATTTTTGTTATATAACAAGGAGGTGACTGTCTTTTCATGTTGGCAATATTGTCAGAATAGCTATATTGTCAAGTAGTGGGTATATATATTTCTTTTCTGGCGGTATATTGTCATGATGGTAATAACAACATTTTGGCGATATTGAAAAGGTGATATCGTGTTTTAGCAGCTAAACTCTTGTTGTGGATATTTTTCAGTTCAAATATTTTATCATGGTAGGTATATAGTCAAGGTTACTATATTTTCATGGTAGCTACATTGTCATGGTGAAGACATTGGCATGGTGGCTGTATTGTTATTTTCAATATAATGCCGTCCTGGCTACATTATCTTGGTCGCTATATCAACTTAATGGCTATATTGCTATGGTTAATTTTGTCGTTCGGGATATATTTTGTTATTAGCTACAATATTGTTGTCATTATATGATCATGATAATAATATTTCCATGGCGGCTTATTTGGTATTGTAAGTGTAAGTGAATGAATATCATCTCATCATGTCACTTAAATTGTCATGGTTTTTACACTGTGATATTGTTTATGTCAACCTGCTGATTATATAATCATGATTGGTGTATGATTATGGTAACTATATTGTAATACCGTTTTATTTCATTGTGATAATTTTGTCATGTTGACTACAATTACATGACAGCTATAAAGTTATGACTATATTATAATGATAAATCCTGTCTGAGTCACTGTTTTTTTCACAGAGACTATATTGTCCTGGAGTCTATATGTTTCCTATGATCCGAAAACGACTATTTATTTACACTATCTATATTGTCAGGTGGTTATATTGCCTTTGTGAATATAAGTTGAATGTTTCTATATTTTTCCTTTGACTATATTGTCATATCAGTTATATGATCATGGTAGTTTTATTGTCATAGTGAATACATTGTCGACGTGACTGTATTATCATAATGGCTAAATTGTCATAGCAAATATATTGACATGGGGGCAATATTTCCATGATATCTATAAAGTCTGTAAATTACTCTCAACGCGTTTCTAATGTGCTGGCGATTGATTTATATCGTGACTTTATTGTCAAGATGGCTGTATTGTCATGGTGGCTATATTGTCGTTTGCTGTATTTTCAATTTTACGCTTTTGTGAAGATAGCTTTACTGTCAGTGTAGCTATAGTGTCATGGAGAATATATATACATAGTGGCAGTATTGTCATTATGAACATGTTGTCATTTTGACTATCTTCTTATTTTCGTTACAGTACTATCGTGTATATATCGTCACCTTGGCTATATTAGCAATGTGATATTTTTTATAGGTGCTATATTGTCATTTTTTAATCATGCATATTTTGTCATAAGTGATACATTATCATGATAAATATAATATTCCGGTGACTATATATTGGCCTTGTGACTATATTGTTATTATGACTATAATCTCATGTTGGATATCTTGCCAAGATAACTATATTGTATTATCTACTCATAAATCTCTAAGTTCTAATTTTTTTTTTTTTTTTTTTATACTTTGTCGCTGTCTCCCGCATTTGCGAGGTAGCGCAAGGAAACAGACGAAAGAAATGGCCCAACCCCCCCCCCATACACATGTACATACACACGTCCACACACGCAAATATACATACCTACACAGCTTTCCATGGTTTACCCCAGACGCTTCACATGCCTTGATTCAATCCACTGACAGCACGTCAACCCCTGTATACCACATCGCTCCAATTCACTCTATTCCTTGCCCTCCTTTCACCCTCCTGCATGTTCAGGCCCCGATCACACAAAATCTTTTTCACTCCATCTTTCCACCTCCAATTTGGTCTCCCTCTTCTCCTCGTTCCCTCCACCTCCGACACGTATATCCTCTTGGTCAATCTTTCCTCACTCATTCTCTCCATGTGCCCAAACCATTTCAAAACACCCTCTTCTGCTCTCTCAACCACGCTCTTTTTATTTCCACACATCTCTCTTACCCTTACGTTACTTACTCGATCAAACCACCTCACACCACACATTGTCCTCAAACATCTCATTTCCAGCACATCCATCCTCCTGCGCACAACTCTATCCATAGCCCACGCCTCGCAACCATACAGCATTGTTGGAACCACTATTCCTTCAAACATACCCATTTTTGCTTTCCGAGATAATGTTCTCGACTTCCACACATTTTTCAAGGCTCCCAAAATTTTCGCCCCCTCCCCCACCCTATGATCCACTTCCGCTTCCATGGTTCCATCCGCTGACAGATCCACTCCCAGATATCTAAAACACTTCACTTCCTCCAGTTTTTCTCCATTCAAACTCACCTCCCAATTGACTTGACCCTCAACCCTACTGTACCTAATAACCTTGCTCTTATTCACATTTACTCTTAACTTTCTTCTTCCACACACTTTACCAAACTCAGTCACCAGCTTCTGCAGTTTCTCACATGAATCAGCCACCAGCGCTGTATCATCAGCGAACAACAACTGACTCACTTCCCAAGCTCTCTCATCCCCAACAGACTTCATACTTGCCCCTCTTTCCAGGACTCTTGCATTTACCTCCCTAACAACCCCATCCATAAACAAATTAAACAACCATGGAGACATCACACACCCCTGCCGCAAACCTACATTCACTGAGAACCAATCACTTTCCTCTCTTCCTACACGTACACATGCCTTACATCCTAGATAAAAACTTTTCACTGCTTCTAACAACTTGCCTCCCACACCATATATTCTTAATACCTTCCACAGAGCATCTCTATCAACTCTATCATATGCCTTCTCCAGATCCATAAATGCTACATACAAATCCATTTGCTTTTCTAAGTATTTCTCACATACATTCTTCAAAGCAAACACCTGATCCACACATCCTCTACCACTTCTGAAACCGCACTGCTCTTCCCCAATCTGATGCTCTGTACATGCCTTCACCCTCTCAATCAATACCCTCCCATATAATTTACCAGGAATACTCAACAAACTTATACCTCTGTAATTTGAGCACTCACTCTTATCCCCTTTGCCTTTGTACAATGGCACTATGCACGCATTCCGCCAATCCTCAGGCACCTCACCATGAGTCATACATACATTAAATAACCTTACCAACCAGTCAACAATACAGTCACCCCCTTTTTTAATAAATTCCACTGCAATACCATCCAATCCTGCTGCCTTGCCGGCTTTCATCTTCCGCAAAGCTTTTACTACCTCTTCTCTGTTTACCAAATCATTTTCCCTAACCCTCTCACTTTGCACACCACCTCGACCAAAACACCCTATATCTGCCACTCTGTCATCAGACACATTCAACAAACCTTCAAAATACTCATTCCATCTCCTTCTCACATCACCACTACTTGTTATCACCTCCCCATTTACGCCCTTCTAATAACCCAAAATATTTAGAGTAGATAGGGTAGAAACTGATGGAAGCCATTTCTAACATTCTTGCATAACCTGACCTCTCGCCTTCCCAAAACATAGTCATCCCAGCATGGATATTGTACTGCTTTGGTCGTCAACTAATAAGAAAAGGAAGACATTGAATGGAGAAATTACTGAGGTAATCTCCAAAGATGATTACTGGACTGAGAAACAAATTCAGAGAGCAGATTAAACTACTTAAATCCATTCAGCTTTAGGGAAAAGAAGTTTAAGAGATCCTATACAGGTATATGAAGCTATTATAATGGCATCCCTTTAAGCTTGACATTTTTACTTCCTGTAACTAGTTCCAACAATTAAAACAATATTCAGCATTGTGATTTAAGTGACTGACTTTAGGATGCATTTGGATCTGCCAAAAATTGTATCTAGCAAATACTTCAACTTTCAACTGACCCATTCTATCTTTTTTATTCATTTCATCTCAGTTTTTTCACCTTTCTATTACTGTTTAATATCAACAGTAGACCATCTACGTAGTTGGGGCTCTGAAGCAAAGGAAACTTTTTCTAGCCTGGGTTAGGGTAGCATCTAAACCAAACCTAAATGACCTTACCTTAGAAATATGTTCAGACAGTACCTTCTGAAAATATTTCTTAAGGTAAGGTCGTGGGGATTAATTTAGGTGCTAACTAAACCTTGGTTAGAAAAAGTTTGCTTTAAAGCCACAACTACTTGAAAGGCCTACTTTAAGTGGTGATAATGAAATTGATTTGCTCCAGTGTGCTCCTCCGTCCATTTGTTTTATGTCCATCTAAAGATGCATACGTTCAATTTTTGATGTAGATTGATTTCCTATCTTAGATTCGTCTACGGAATTCTACATCTTCAGTTCAGCACACCATTGTGGTAATGAAGGGAAAGTCACCACATTCATAAGCCGAGTGGACGTAGCTTATCCCACCTCGTTAGAAAGAAAACTTACCTGTATTTGAATTAATGAACGGGCAAAGAGAAGACTAAATTTTAAGACACATTTATTATACAACTATATAAATTATATTATATACATTACCACATTTCCTGCACTTTCCATCACAAACTTGCTGAGGTCATAACTTGTAGTTACCATTACCTTATAACCTTAAGGATGGTGGTCTACAACACCTCTAGATTGATGGAGAAAACGAAAAGTTTCGTTTTACTATTAAGACCACAGAAATACGGTAATTCCACTTCACTACCACTAACTACTAGTTATTTTACTTGTTGATTTTCACGGCTAAGATTTTCATCCTCTGAGCGAAGCCATACAATAATCGTCCTTATCTATTCTGAGCATTGGATAGCCTCCTGATGATCAAGATTGCTGTTTTGGTTGTCCGTTTCCCTTGTTACTGCTGCGCCTCACTGCACACCTTACATGAGTGCCTTCCACAGTATTAGGGACAGCTGCTGGGCCTCACTGTAGCTACTTCTGGGACGGTTGCCAATCTTCCTCGTATTCCCTCATGACCACAGCGCCAAACAGACTCCCGCCATCAGGCCGAAACGCACAAACATTTCTGACAAAATTGAGACAACCGCTTTCGCGTCAGTTCTGACACCAAGTGAATTTATACGACAATTACGTTCAAGATGCTTGGTTTTTCGTTCATGGATTGAACAGAAGCAACCAACGATGGTTGCTACTGCCCAATCCATGAAGTCCCCCCCACCACGGAAAGGTAACCAAGCTTCGGGGGGGATGGGTGTTTACCCTGACGCCAACGGAGAAACTCAATACAATATTTTTATTATAACTTTCCTTAATCTTGAAAAATGAATCAATTAGAGGGAACAATAGCACCAGCCATATGAAGATTGGCTAACCGACTCCTTGCACATTGTGTAGAAAGTGATTTCTTTGAGGGTTGCTTTATGGAAGGCACGGTAGCGTCGGAAGAGTTTCATTTTTTCTTTGAAGACGAAGGAAATTATCCCGGTGAGTTTATGTATTTTTTTTGTGCGGGATAATGTTCCCATTTTTTTTCTTTGTTTTTCAATGTCCCTATGTAGATATTATGTGTCATCCACTACTGGGAGAAAGCCAGACTTCCGCCAGATTAACGTAATCCTTGTCGGGGCGAAACTAAAGTTGTCTTGGTGTTGGTTCCTCAGTGATAACCCAAACACAAACACAAACACACCTCCAAGTGTCCACTCTAGGGCCGTGTTCTCCTGCAGCACCAGCAGGAAGAAAGAGCTCAGGTTCCTCACCAACTGAATCTTTTGGCACGGGGAGCGTGTGTCATCTCGACACGCCTTTTAACGCCCGTACGTGGTGCGGAGTGTAGTCGGTCTGTAACGTAGGACATGTCATGTGTTATTGGTCCCAGTCGGTCTAGAATGCTGGGCCTGACATGTGTTGGGGGACCAAGTCGGTCTTGAATGGTGGGCCTGACATGCGTTGGGGGACCAAGTCAATCTTGAATGGTGGGCCTGACAGGTCTTGAGACCTGCCATGTCTCCCTGAAGGTGGGCCTGACAAGTGGGATGGGCTGCATTTCCTTATGGATGGTGGGTCTGGTAGGGCGTGTTGGCTGCAGTGCCACTTGAGTGGACGAGATCACTTGGTCAGCATCAGTGGGACGGTAAGATTTCACTTTTGCACAGCGACCGTTGACGGAGAGTGGTGTCACGTCGGCAAGAAGTGCCTTCTTGTAGGAGGCATAGCAGGGGTACTGGATGACGGCAATCCCGCGGTGGTTCTCGTACGTGGATGCAGCCAGGATACTTCTCCGTGGTGGGGCTCGCTTCGTGGTTGGTGGATGTGGCCCTCCCCGCCACATGGTCACAGTGGTTGACCTATTTTACGTCAACACATTACGAGGTCAAACTCACCAAATCCATATGGGGTTCATACCAGCTTCACCCATATTCCATTTCCTCCAATTCCACTTCTGGGTATTCCACCTCCATATCCACACAGCCAAATTCCACTCCATCCATGACTTCCACGTCCGGGTATTCCACCAATTCCACTCCATCCATCTCTTCAACGTCTGGGTATTCCACCTCCATATCCACACAGCCAAAGTCCACTCCATCCATCACTTCCACGTCTGGGTATTCCACTTCCATGTCCAAACAGCCATAGCCCATGTCAAATACATGGACATATTCAAATTCCATCTCCTGGACAAAGGAGGATCGTCCTACTTCCTTGGTGAACATTATTATATTGAAGTGTTCGAGGAAAGGTTGAGGGAGCTTGCAAGGCGGAGCAGAGATGTTCACTCGACAGAGGTCACAGCTCAAATGATGCTCTCGGTCCCGGCTCCCGCCCTTATATAACCTGGGAACTGATCATATCCTAGCATAGCTTAATATAGAGAAGTCTAATATAGTGAAGTCAATGCTTTAATACAGTTAAGTTTATTTCTCAATAGTTTAATACATGTGCCTCACAACAGTTCCTTCACCCGTACAATGTCCCGTCACAGAACACAAGGATTGTCATTATAATTCGTTTTTATCAGCAGAAATTAGATTAAAGTGACAAAAGATAAGTAGTTTAATATGTTATGTGTGTTCTCTGTCATCATAAAGATGGCCATCTCCCCTGATGTGTAAAGAAAACATCAATTTTGCCGAGGCTGTGGTGAAGATAAGAACACAATGATATGATAATGTGGTCATACAATGGTGTAGTCAAGATGTTGTGTTAGAACTATGTAATGAAGATGGGAGTGTAGTGAAGAGGAGGATTTAGTGAAAATATATATGTTTCTTCACGCTGAGCCATTCCATATAGATGAATATATCTATAATCTAATTACGGTAAATTACCATATGACTTTAACAGCACCAGCCAGAAGGAAAAATGTCGGATATAGGAGTGACTGAATATTTTGTCGGGTACAGAAATAATTGAATATTTGGTACGATCGATCAAAATGCTTTTTATAGGCAAATAATTTCTGATTTTTCAAATGATTTTTTCCATCTGTTGGAACTGGTGTAAGTAATTAAAGATATGAAAACCGATGGAAAAGTTCAGTTTAACGCTTTTACGAATGTCTTGCTGCGTGTTTGGGAAGAGCAGTAAACTACAGGAATATATTGGTCTAATGTCCCCTGCTCGTCCAACAGCAGATATTGTATGGTCTGAGACATTATTTCTGGTGGAGGTGGATTCTCTCCGGCATTGCGTAAATCACTTCCACAAACTTGCGCCATTTTGCACAAATACAGATCCGATATGACGCATTTCCCAGCTCTGTTACGTTATGGACCCTATTCATCCTAGCCTAACCTATCCTAAATAGAAAGGTGTGGAATAATGTGCAACATTTCTCCTTCACAACAAGTGATAATAAACCTAGGCTATACAGCAACCAGAAACGTCCATATTTGTCTAACTTCTCACATGTCTGTGTCATCTGTCTGCAAACATGTCGACCATTACCATGAGGGCAATTGCGGCTTTTGATTTTGAATATCACACGTTTCCTCTCTGCCGTGAGATCTTCATACTTAAATAAAATGGTGGGCCGTAAGAAATATATGTCCATCGAGGGTCAACTATATGGCTCAGTTCCATCATCAGTTTCCAAGAAAACTGAAAAGGTGATGTCTCACCGAGATTCGAACTCGGATTGCTGGATTTAGAGTCCAGAGT